>NC_068326.1:37842572-38144956 GCF_000147395.1 Oryza glaberrima | reverse complement strand
GAAAAAATGGGAGGAAGACGACGAGTTAGGGCAACTACAAGTAGTAAGCTTGCGTTGGATTTTTATACCTAGGTGGTAGAAAGAGAAGTATGAGAGAGAAACGTCGTCGATTAATTTGTCGACGGTCATGCACGGGCACCAATGCTCCTATCGTTGGCTTGGCGCCTTCCTATCGACGATATCGTCGACTGATAAAGAAATTAGCATGAACGGGCTTCCCTGATTGGCTTGGATGAAAGAGAAAAGGGGAATAGGTGAGAGACAAAATAATTAAGCGATGATGATATAAATGCTGTAGGCCTGTAGTGGATAACTATTGTATTTAGAGTAAATTTCACAAAACTATAGATACTATGACCAAACTATCACAGAACTACAGATTTAAGGAGTTGTATCATAAAACTACACATTTAGCACCAAATTTATCACAAAACTACACATTTAAGATGAAGTGTCACAAAACTACACGTTTAGTAACTAAATTATAATAAAACTACAGGTTTAGAACCAATTTAATTACAAAGTAATAATGTTTATAGCTCCACCATAACAATAGTGCTAGGGATTTAAACTCTAAAAGTTGTAGTTTTGTGATAAGTTCAATATTAAATATGCATTTTTGTGATACTTAACCTAAAATTTGTAGTTTTGTGATAAATTTGGTGCTAAATGTGTAGTTTTGTGATACAACTCCTTAAATCTGTAGTTTTGTGATAATTTGGTCAAAATACCTGTAGTTTTGTGAAATTTACTCAATGGATTAATATAATTTTTAAAGCAATTTTCGTATAGAAAATTTTTACAAAGAACACACCGTTTAATAGTTCAGAAAGTGTGCGTGGGGAAATCGAAACAAACTCACTCACAATCTCTGCTGCCGAAGGCTAAGGTTGCGGGATATAGGAATTGGACTGAGGCAATTGAGTGAGTTCAATTAGACTTTTACCACGGCATAGCGATGGCTACTATCCAAATTCTAATGGGCCCAATTATGATGGCCCAATGTTAGTTTACGATTTGTGGGCCTAATCGGATCGTTGCGTTTGTCCGGGAATCGGTTTATCTGGACCGTAAACTTCAAATCCAACGGTTCACAGAAACCCGACGGGATAGGGTCGTTACAATGTCCGCAAGTTGGCGCGCAGCTCACCTCCTCTCGCTCCTTGCGCTTTTCGGGCCGCCGGCGGCGGCCGGAGCTAGCTACACCACGTGTGAAGGTTATTTTTACTCTGAGAAGGTAGAGAGATTCTACCTATTGCATTAATGATGGGTCAAAATGATACAAACATTCCTAAGTAGGCTGCCAAACGGTGAAAAGGTAGACAAATACTGAAAAATAGAAGTGTAACGAAAAGGTAAGAAAAGATAGAAAAAAAAGGAAAAGGAATAAGTGAATAACAGAGAAAACGGAGAGAAATCTTAGAGAAATCAATAAAAAACTGGTTCTCTTGTCTCAGTTTAGCTTGTTAATCCAGTGGCGGATTCGCACACGATGGCTTGCTTTGGACACGAAAACCCCCATCCTACCGAAAACCACCTCCAAACTATCAACTTAACTACGGCGACGAGAGGGAGACGGCCGGGCTTCCGCCATCAGACGGAGCTGGTATTATTTCCTTCTCGATCGATCTCGCATGTCGAGCTGACGAAAGAACCGGAAGCGACTACCGTCGGGTGCCTCGTGGAGAGGAGGTAAAATCGGGCGCTGACGTCAGCATACGTGCAAAAACAATTTAAACTATTTTTTCTCTTAAATTATTTATCATGATTTAATCAAAATCATGATCTGATTGCACAATTAAATTCGTTGCAATTAAATCTTCAAAACAAAACCACACATGGATATATTCCGACGGATTTTTTATCTTATTATTGAATTATTTTCAAATTGTCGACAGTGGGTACCCGTAGACCGGATATAGAGGGTATTGGGGTACGCTGGTACGAGGATCTACGTAGTACGACATCAAGCAAACAGAAAACAAGAATTATACTGGTTTAGACCCCTTAGCAGGTAATAGCCCTAATCCAATTGGTATGGGATTATATAATGGAAACCACAGATTACAGAAGGAATAGCGGAACTCGATGATACCGACGAGATCGTAGTCGAGTTGGTTCGACTAGATCACACGGCGACTTGGCTCCTGTAGGCTCCGGCTTCGTAGGCTGTGGTGGATGTGTTGGCGGTGTGATTCGATGCCTTACGTCCTGCCCAGGGGTCCCTTTTATATCGCGGGTCAGTTGATCTCCAAGTAGGACTCGGAGATATCAGACCCCTCACGATATGGCAAATACCCAATCTTGTCTGAGTAGGACTCCTTCCATCTGTGGATTCCGCTTCTATCTCGTGATAGATTTCTTTAACGCATACAAGGACTATCCGTATACGCGCGGGTATGCCATATCAATATACAACGCATATCTAAGGATAGAGGGTATACCTTATCCGTAACCCTGACAGTAGCCCCCAACTTCTGCTTAAATGAACTCATGTAACCAATCGTGACTTCTGATGTCGGAATCGTTGTCGTTCTCATCTGATCGATCTCGGTGTGAGAACCGTAGAGACGAAGAGTTATCGACAACGCCGTATGAAGTTCAATGGTCTTGAATGAATTTAAATTGAAGTCTAAAAACTACCACGCGTAACGGACCCAGAATTTTCCGGCGGCAATCTCTCTCCTTTCCTTGGAATACGCACCGTCGGTAGTGCGGTTATTTAAAGGGATTTTGGGGATCCATTTTGAAGTCCGTTTGCCAAAGAACTCTCAAGTCTTCAAGCGCCCTTCGTCATCTCCGCTCCTGCAGAGAAAACCCTAGCCTGCTTCTTTCGCTTTACTCTCCGGCGATCCTCCGGCAGCGATGGATCTCGACAAGTCCACCTCCACCACCGCGTCCCTGAAGAAGTTGCAAGATGACGGCGCCTTCCCTGGTCGCGGGACCATGCAGAGGGAGTTAGGAGGTATTGAACCCGAACCCATCTTGGGCCGTATGGTTGCGGTCGAAGATTACATTTCTTGCGGTTTTCTTCCTCCGCCTTCCAAATTTCTTCTTCTTGTCTTGAACTTTTATGGCCTTTCTTTGCTTCACCTGAACCCCAACTCCATCGCATTCCTTAGTATTTTCTCCTATCTTTGCGAGGCCTATATTGGGGTAGAGCCATTCCTTGATCTTTTCCGTTTTTACTATGAGTTGCACTGGATGGAATCCAATAGGGTATCCGGATGTGTTGGATTCCGACTTCAGGATCGCCTGAAGTCGCGTTACATCCCCTTCTAGTGCCCCTCTTCTCGCAGCAAATGGCGGGCGAGATGGTTCTATCTTCAGATAGAAAACTCGGATCCCGTCCTTGTTGTCCCGGAAGAACAACCAGACAAAATCCCAGAGTGGACCGCCAAACCCGCCCTGACTCCCTCCCTTCAGTCTTTCATCAACATCATCGATAACCTCCGAACTCGAGGGTTGTCGGGGTATGAAGTCGCTGCCGACTTCATAGGTAGACGGATCCAACCGCTCCAGGCCCGCGCCCATCCGGCCTTTGATTACTCGGGGCCAGAGGACACGACCCGGGTCTCTCCTCGGGGTATTTTTTTCTTGTATTTCGGATTTTATCCTGGATGTGTCTGTTTCTCCCGACTTATCGAGTTTCTGTTCTCGATCTACAGGTCTGGACAGCGACACCATGAACCGCCGCGTCGGCCAGGTGATGATCAGCGCTGCCTCGACGGCGAGCGACATCCCGATCCCCCTTTGCGAGAAGGGTCCGGCTGAACACGAGGCTGCGATCAACGTGAGTGTACTCGATGTATCCTTTACATCTTCCTCCCCAGGATCGCGTCGTGACTTCATGTTATGCAGGCTCTCCCTCTGACGGACGTCATCGGGCCACTTATGGACCACTAGGCGGCAGCGTCCTTGAAGGAGGGCGTCACCAAGGAGGCGTCCGACATTGCTGCTGCTACCATGAGTGGCAGCAATGTTCCGAAGAAGGGGAGGAAATTCTCCTCTGTACTCGGGACCTGTCGGAAGGCGCCAAGCCCAGTGGTAAGCCTCTCTTGTTCTTTAGCATGTAGTCGGAATGATTTAGCCTCACATCATCCTATCTCACTTAGGCCTCGGACGCGTCTCCTCCACCTCAGCGAAGGCAGAGGCTTGTGACGATCGGCAAGAAGTAAGTGGATGTTTTTTGAAGTTTTTTCATTCACGAAGTCCTGATTAACTAGCTTCATGAAAGAGAGGAAACTCTTCGCAGGGCGGCACGGGCGAAGCCGGCGCAAGGCGGGACTGGTTCGACTTCCAGCACGTCCCCTGCAGCGACTTCGACAGATGTCGTGGTCGCTACTAAGGACCGGGAGGTGACGCCGAGTAGCCTCGCCGTCGGCCTTGTGCCTGCTCGGGGCCCGCCTGCCGATGCCCTCACCTGGGGGGAGCTCCAAGCAGAGATGGAGTGCATCCTCTAGGCCGGTGCTCGCAGCGTAGGCTGCGAGATCGAGGAGGCCAAGGCAGCGGCGTCGTCGGCGAACCAACGCGCCGACAAGCTAGCGCGTGAACTGGCGGAGGCCCGCGAGGACCTCCTGAAGATGAGGGGGCTGGTGGCCGGCAACGAAAGGTAGCGACAAGGGCTCGAGCACCGGATGTCGGAGCTCGAGAACAACTTGTCAGAGATCCGCGGCTCGCTACGGGTATCTTACACCGGCCTACACCAGCTCGCCGGGTAGTGCGGCGTCACGACCACCATCCCGGCGAACCCTGACGAGTTCTCGCTGATGTCCTCGCTCGCGGAGCTGGCTACGGCGATGGAGGAGATCCCCTCCAAGCATGCGGCTAGGATCGGTGAGGAGACGTCCAACGGGATCTACACCAGGGCGTGCCACGTCCTCGCGTGCGTAAGGCCGGCGCATCCCGACTTGGACCTGAGGAGGGCTCTGGACCAGGAGGCCGCCGATGACGCGTGCAAGGGCGTGATGGAGGAAGTCGGAGATTTGGGGGAGTCTGTCCTCCCCCTTTTGAATAGTAGGATTTTATTTTCCTTGTACTCCTTAATTAACATGCTGTAAAAACTCTCAATGGGCTTGAACTGCTTCTATCCATACAGTCATCTTTCCTTGTCTTCTTAGCATGTAATTCCGAGTATTTTGTTGTCGTTATAGGGATGTTCATGTTGAGAATGTCCAGCAGCGCGGGCACCTTGACTAAACAAGCTTACCACATCATGCTTAAATTAAATGACAGATAGCCTATCCAAAACATGCAAGTGTTACGTATATATACGTAACAGTTTATTCGATCAAATCCAAACATGCAACTGGAACTTACGTACTCCCTCCGTCCCACAATATAAGGGATTTTAAGTTTTTCCTTACAACATTTGACCACTCGTCTTATTCAAATTTTTTTTGGCAAATATAAAAAACGAAAAATTCTGCTTAAAGTACTGTAGATAATAAAGTAAGTCACAAATAAAATAAATAATAATTTCAAAAAATTTTGAATAAGACGAGTGATCAAACGTTACAAACAAAAAATCAAAATCCCTTATATTATAGGACAGAGGGAGTACTATATAGTCGTTGCTTTCCTCATCGATCTCCTTAATTGTATGGAGCCTGTAAGTGCTGTTCTCTTTAGAAATTAATGGTGTAGGCCGGCGACTGATCCGGGTTGAAGAGGCCGAAGTGCTTCTCGGTGTCGGCGCCTTTCTTGTCGTAATCGTTGAACATTGGCGGGAAACTGTTTTAACAGCTCGATCGAGTGGACGTCCACCCGTTTATTACATGTCATCTAAATGGTTATGAAAAAATTGAAAAAATATGAACAAGATAGATAAATATGTAATATATCACTCCACAAACATGCAAGTTAAAACTCAACTTCTACAAATTCTAACAAATATAACAAACAAGACTCAAATTAATATATGTATATTTACAGTTAAATTTTTTATTTTTGTTACAACTTGTAGAAGTTGAATTTGAATTTGCATGTTTGTGAAGTGATATATTACATACTGATCTATCTTGTCAATTTTTTTGAAAATATTTAGTAACCATTTAGTTGACATGCAGTAAACGGGTGGACGTCCACTCAAGCTATTAGAATCCATCTCCGAAAATGTAGATCTCGATTTTCCCGGCCCTCTTGGGCGTCCCCTGCCCGACGTGTTTGATCAGGTTCTGGTTGTACGTCTGCGCGTTGCTGGCGCTCGCCGCCGTGCCGCCGGCCGACGGCCACCCGCTCTCCGACACCACGATCGGCACGCTCCCGGCGCCGGCGCTCTCCAGCGCGGAGTAGAACGTGTCGACGATGGCGTCGAACTGGTTCTGGTAAGCCTTGCTGCCGTCCGGCACCACCGTGCCCGGCGACGTGAAGAGCGCGTAGTTGATGTCGTCGATCTGGGCCCGCAGGTTGCCCACGTAGGCGAAGTAGGGGCAGACGTTGGCCATCAGCGGCGCGCCGGTGCTCGCCAGGTACTTCGCGATGGGCGTCATGTACGAGTGAGGCCGGCAGCGGAGAGCGCGTTGTTCATGTTCTGCATGGCCGGGAGGACGTTCTGCGTGTTGCCGCTGTCAACCTCGTTGCCGACGGCGATGTAGCAGAAGTTGACGCCCGGGTAGGCCTGGACGTTCTGCTTGACCCAATTGGCCACGGCGGAGGGGTCGGAGGCGAACGCGGAGAGGTTCTCGTTGGCGACGCCCATGGTGAGGGCGATGTTTGAGCCGGTTATATGTATGAAAGATTTTCCTGGACACTAGACCAGTTTGTTTTCAGACGGACCATAAGTGCAACCGCACAGAAAAATAAAGGACGAGCATCAGGGCGTCGCCCGCACAGAAAAATCTATTTTCGTGTGCGGGTCATTTAACAGGCCCGCATGCGAAAATAAGCCTATTTTTTCATGAGGGCCTGTTAAGTGACCCGCACACGAAAATAACCCACCCCACGCGCTGGCAACCTTATCCTCTCCCGTCACGGGCGAGCGCTGCCATTAATTTCCTCCCCACATCCTCCAATCCTCCCTCTCCCTCTCCCTCTCCTCCTCCCCATCCCCTTCTCGGCGACGCCGGCGCCCTCGGTTAGGGCGGGGGAGACGGCGGCATCGATGGCGGCGGCAGCATTGGCGGGCGTCGTGGCTGCATCGGCGGCGGCATCAGCGAGTGCGGCGACGACATCGGCGGGCGCCGCAGCGACATCAGCGGTGGCATCAGAGGGCGTTGCGGCGGCATCAGCGAGTGCGGCGGTGGCGGCCGTGGGGACGGCGGCGGCGGGCCTCGGGCAAGGCAGCGACGACGGCGGCGGCGGTGTTAACGGCGGCTAGGTTAGGGTTTGCGGGTTGATTTTGATTTTTTTTTTTTTGGTTTCGGTTTTTAATTTTCCCGTGCGTGCGGCGCCCGCACGCGAAAATCGATTTTCACGTGCGGGTGTGTCACCCGCACGAAAAAATCGGGATTTTCACAGGCGCACACTTCCAGACGGGTAGAAGCTCCGCACGTAAAAATCAATTCCACCTGCACGCAAAAATCATTCATGTAGTAGTATATATACTACCTCCGTTTTTTAATAGATGACGCCGTTGACTTTTTCTCACATGTTTGACCATTCGTCTTATTCAAAAAATTTACGTAATTATAATTTATTTTGTTATGAATTGTTTTATCACTCATAGTATTTTATGTGTGATTTATATCTTATACATTTGCATAAAATTTTTGAACAAGACGAATGGTCAAACATGTGAGAAAAGGTCAACGGCGTCATTTATTAAAAAACGGAGGTAGTATATACTTACCTTTAGGAGTGACCGCAAGTACTCCAAGGACCAATGCCAGTGTTAAAATGGAAGCAACACCATGCTTTGCCATCTTTGTTTGCAGGCACAGGTAGGCTTTGGATGCGCCGCCTCTCTCGATCTAGATACGACGCCTCTCTCCTCTCTAGGGTTAGCCTCTCTCCTCTTTAGAGTTAGCCAGTTAGTGATTTAGGGACTTGGGTTGGGCTGGGAACTTGGGGAGGAATTATGGACTATTTGGATGGGCCTTTTTAACTTCAGAAATTCCGACAAACTTTCCGGAATTTTTCCGACCGATTCTGAGTTCCGACGGAAACTGCTATTATCATATTCGATTCCGTTTCCGAAAAATTATTTCCGTTTCCGATTCCGTTTCTGAGAAGAAAAAATTCCGACCGGCTGATTCCGTTTCCGAAAATAGGTCCGGAATCCGGAAAAATTCCAAACCATTTTCACCCCTACAGGTAGCTATAGCTAGTTGTTAAGGAGCCTGCTGACCACTTTGCATGCCGATGCAATGTAACAAAAGCATTCACCCCTATTTATACAAGTTCCTAGCACGTCTATATTTAGCATGTATTTTTTTTTCAAAAAATATATATTTTAATAAATGACGTTGACTTTTGAAATAACGTTGGACTGTTCGTATTATTTAAATAATTAGTGTGAATATGCTAAAGTATAAGTCATGCTTAAATATTCTTTAATGATAAAATATGTCACAAACAAAATAAACAATATTTCTATAATTTATTTTGAACAGAACGAATGATTAAACATCAGATCAAAGTCAATAGTATTATCTATTAGAAAACAGATGAAGTATGTAGCATGCAGTTTGCGAGGTAATGGTATATAGGTGATTGCTCCGGTCCACATTACCAGGCTGTCACGAAACTTTCTTTTTATTTTGTATCTATTTCACACCAAGTTTGTTTATTGATAAACTTATAGTTCCATTCTGGTTTGGAACTGATAATTTTATACTCCATCTGTTTCATATTATAAGTCGTTTGACTTTTTCCTTATCAAATTTCTTTAAGTTTGATTAAGTTTGTCGAAAAATATACTAGCATTTTCAATACAAAACAAATATATTACCAAATATATTTATTGTTAAATTTAATGAAACTAATTTGGTGTTGTAGATGTTGCTATTTTTTTCTATAAAGTTGGTCAAACCTAAAGAAGTTTGACTAAAAAAAAAAGTCAAATGACTTATAATACGAAACAGGGAGAGTATTTCAAAGGAGTCTTAAAGGGCTCTTTGAAACGCAAGATTGAAAAAAAAAAGAGAAATAGAAATAACTTAGTATTTTGTTAAGTGTAAAATATAGATTGCAAAATAGATTAAAAAATAGGAATGATTGTTTGAGTAGACCACACAAAAACCCACGAGTCGGATGATAGATATTCAAATGAAATTTCTATGAGGTTGAAGTTTTTTTGCTAACTTTTCTTCAATATCTTTATAGTATTTTTATTTCATAGGAATTTCAAATAAAATGGTGGGAGTTAATGCTTTGTTCAAAGGCCTTTCTTGGAAATTTTCATGTAGGATCAAGATCCTCCAATATTTCAATGTTTGTCGTACAAATCAAAGAGGGGATAAATTTCTTATGTTTTTCCTCTTGAATTGCAAGGAAAAGTTCCTATGTTTCTCGTTTGCTCATTCATACGAGTCAAAGACATCAACACTCAACAGTGTTATTTCCTATAAGATTAAAATTCCTTTTTTTTCCCTTTGCTTTTCCTTCATTTTAAAGAGGCCCTATAGTATGTCTGGTAATTGGTGAAGTTATAAAGGAATAAGGGATAAAAATGGCTATGCTCCCTTTCAAACGCAGGAATAGTAAAATATAGGAATATAAAAAAATGGAATCTCCGTAGGGATGTATATGAAAACAGAACTACAAAACACAGAAACAAAGATATGTTTGGAACGCTGAAAAACAAAACACAAAAATACAAAAAAAAAAAGGAATGCGGATGTACGTACAACAAATGAGTAGAAAAGCACATGAAGAAGAATAGATAGTTGGGTGTTTGGAATACATGATTTTTCTCTCTCCCGCTCCTCTCACTTTTCAGCATAGGAAGAGAAAACATTGGTTTTCCCCGTTTTGGGTGCAAACTGCAAAGGTACAGATACAGGAAACTTCTCCTATATTCTGCCTTCCTCTGTTCCTTAGTTCCAAACGAGCGATTGACGTGAACCGTTATCACGTGATTATCACGTGCAGTACCTTTTTAGTTTTTAAAACTATAGTATACGTCGCGATAATCGTCAAATCTGGTTGTGTTCTTAGGTCCTCCGACACGAAAAACGGAGCAATAGATTAATACGTGATTAATTAATTATTAGCTTAAAATACTTTTAAAAATGGAATAATATGATTTTTAAAAGCAACTTTTCTATAGAAATTTTTTACAAAACACGCACCGTTTAACAGTTTGAAAAGCCTTGGGAACTTGGACTTAAGAACACAATATAAAATGGTTTGGTAAACCCTGTTAACCGCTGGATTTTTTTTCTTTTGTTTTTCGAGGATATTGGAACTTCAACAGGCTGTGTTCGTAATCAAGGAATGGGAACAAATCCCTCACGTACGGAAAACGGAACGGTCCATTAACGCGTGATTAATTAAGTATTAGTTATTTTTTTTAAAAATGGATTAATTTGATTTTTTTAAGCAACTTTCGTATACAATTTTTTTAAAAAAATCACACCGTTTAGTAGTTTGAAAAGCGTGCGCGCGAAAAAAGAGAGTGATTGGGAACATGGGATTGCAAACACAGCCTGGCGTGTATACGAAGTCTACGAAGTACATCTGCACGTGCTGTTTGTGCTAATTAGCTCAGACAATTACCTCGTGGCTAGTATCATATGGGTTTTCATAATGTTAACCTTGAGGTTTGCGTACGCCACTTGAACGAATTCACCGGTATCTGGGAAGGATATTATTATTCTTGTTAGTCGCGACACTCACCAGCTTCGATTCTCAGCACCTCTCCCTAGCTAGTCACGTTTGTCACGAACTCGCAATTCAGTATTATCCATGGACCATGGGCCGTTGGATGAAGCTTCTACTGTCCAGATCGTGTGAACGGGTGGCGGTGTGCTGGTGTTGGGCTGATTAAGGGCATATTTGGTAAAGCTCAAACTCTTAAATCTAGCTATAGGAGTTGGAGCAAGCAAAACCCAGCTTCACCTTCTTTTTTTTTCATTTCATGACTTGGATCTAAAATAAAGTTATGAAGCAGGCTAAACTCGGGCGTGGCTAATTGGCGCGCGCGGCTGGCAGCCCCTTTTTCGCTTTTTTTTTTTGCGATTTTTTCTCTTTTTTTCGCTTTCTTATTTTTTTCCAAATATTTTCAGTTTCCTTTGTGCCTTTTTTCTAATTTTTTTTTAATCTTTAGCAGACTTGTTTTCAAATGTTTGAGTTGAAAGTATTTAAATTTTAAGTTGAAAATTTTTAAATTGAAATTTTTCAATCTCGAGTCGAGAGTTTTCAAAACTCGAGTTGAAAGTTTTTTAAATCTTAAACTTAAAAATTTTCAAATCTCGAGTTGAAAGTTTTCAAATCTGAGTTGTAAGTTTTTAAAATTTGTCTTATAAATTTAAATCTCGAGTTGAAATTTTAAAAGTTTAAGTTGAAAGTTTCTAAAATTTGACTTCAAAGTTTAAATCTTAAGTCAAGAGTTTTTAAATCCAACTCGAAAGTTTTCAATCAGTTAGTAAAAAAATCTCCAGAAAAAATCTACTCTTAATTTCGTAATTATCCTTAACTAACTTACTTAGTACGTCTTAACTCCCCCGGAACGCACGCTGGCGGCGCGTGCGCGAGCTAGCTTTTCCGGGCTACACCTAGCTCCACCTTTTTTAAAATTTTGTGAGAGCGCTCCACTCAGTTCTGCTATCATTTTACGTAAAACTCTTAGGCTGCACTAAACAGGTCCTAACTTCATGGGTGATTGCTAATTCGTTTTCAAATCTTAACTTATAAATTTTCAAATCTGAATTCGAAAATTTCAAATCTCGAGTTAAAAGTTTTTAAATCCGAATAGAAAGTTTTCAAATCTTGGTTGAAAAATTTCAAACCTGAGTTGAAAGTTTTCAAATCTCGAGTTGAAAGTTTTCAAGTTTGAGATGAAAACTTGAAAGTTTTCAAATTTTGACTTAAAAAATTTAAATTTTGAGTTAAAAGTTTTCAAATCTGGGTTTAAAATTTTCAAAATTTGACTTTAGATATATATTTTCTTTTCAATTTGTTAGTAAAAAAATCTCGCGGAAAAAAGAAAAATCTTATCTACTACCGTCATTATCTCAAACTGTTGTTATCTTAAGACTAATACTAGTCTAACCACCTTATCCCAACAAAGCGCTGCGTATGCGCCAACTAGCGATCCCCAACTTCGTGAGCCTGGGCTTTAATTCGGTGTATGATGTGAGCCCTGTCTAATATAATTTGGGCATGTTCAGGCCGTTCGATCAAATTTCAGCGGTCCAGATTGCTTCGCGCGGAGGAAAACGTACATCCTGATGGAACGAGAGATTGGGAAAAAAAATTAACGAAGAGAGATGGAAAAATGAAAAGGACAAAAAGAAAATATACCGCCAAAACTCCGACCCCATTTTTTTGGCGGGGAAAACGGCGATCCTCATTCGGTGCTCGTCTGATCTCAATGCAGTATGTGTGTCATATGGCAATCACAAGCTTGGTGCTCAAGTTTATATAGATTTTGCATTGTTCTTCATAGAGATATATGTTTGTAGTTAGCTAAGCTACATTGTCAGATAAGATTACTTGAGCATCACGTACGGTTGTGACATGAACATCATGATTCATTCAGGTACAAAAAACTGTCTCAACGATGCATCAAGTATCAAACATGTAAAAGACTGAAGGAATCTGCCGTCGCAAGGAATCATGCAAAAGACTGAAGTTCAGTGAGTTGTCCACCTTTATCTTCATATGTTTTAGTTAGCTAAGCTACATTGTCAGATAAGATTACTTGAGCATCACGTACGGTTGTGACATGAACATCATGATTCAGGTACAAAAAAAACTCTCAACGATGCATCAAAGTATCAAACATGTAAAAGACCGAAGGAATCTGCCGTCGCAAGGAATCATGCAAAAGACTGAAGTTCAGTGAGTTGTCCACCTTATCTTCACACCTGCCCTCTCCTCATCCTCTTCACCACCTGCCCTCCCCCCCCTTCTCTAGATCCTCATCCTCCCGAGGTTTCTTTGGCACAACTGGTTTTGCTTTGACTGCAAAGAAATAATTTTCATTAATTTTACATAGCAAGTCACAAAAAAACTACGAGAAAAGCTGAAAAAAAGATAAACAAACTTACTGTTGCGAAAACTCAGAAGTGTCTTAGCACTTATTTCTTTGATTCCAGCATCTCTTAGCAGCTTAATCTCAGATGTCTTCACCAAAACAACTGTACAGAGATTTTTTTGGTGGATATATTCATCCAGTGCCATTGTCCCACCAAACATAACCACCAATCTTTTGGTCTCTTTCTCTTCAGTATTAGAAGAGTCACACTTCATAATTGTGACACTGCCTTCTTTACTCATCCAACACTTGTAAAACTTTTGAGAGAGATCCTTAATTAACTTTTGATAATGAGGAGATTTGTCTTCAAAGTTGTCAACCACAATAAGCAAGCGATGGGCTGAAAAAGTTTTCATAATTTCAAGAAAGGAAGCAATTTCAGCTTCTTCATCATCAGCCTTAACCCAACAGATTGAATCCTCGGATTCATCTGATTCCTTAATTTCATTTGTTGTGTTAGAAATTTGTTTTCCACCATCACGTTTGTCTGGAAAAAAAAGAAGCAAGAGTACAAATTAAATCTGAAACAAGCACAATCTGAAACAACAATGTTATAACAGAGGAAAAAAAGAAAACATGACAAATTAAATACATAAGGAGAGACAGAGTAAGCAGCAAATGTGACTATAACCCAAACAATGTAGGACGTAAAAAACTGAAGTACTGAACCACTGATCTGATAATTATCTTATGAATGTTCTAACTACCGAACATTGCTTTAGGAAAAAAGAGGCAATGCATTTATACAAATCGCGCTTTACTTGCCAGACTAAAAATCAATCTGGAACGTGTCAAAGGGCCAAGACACTTCTGGTGAATATGTGCATGTGAGCTGTAAGTGTTGACTACTACAATACTCATCTCATCTGAAACCGAGTATTCTTATGACTCCCCAGTTAAGATGCCTATATATGGAGCATTCATATCTGTAGGGGCTGGAGTGCTGGACGGACTAAGAGTCTACAGAGCGGCGTGTACAAAATAGAAAAATATAACTGCCAAAAGAGTAAAAAACACGAGTTTTTGGAACTGGCGCACCCACAAAAACAAGGCCTTTTTGCTAGTTGGTCGCCCGCATTAGTGTCGAGCAGAGCAATTTTTATTTTATCATCAGACAAGGCAAAAAGGAAACAGAGCATACCAAAAATTGAAAAATGCAAGAGTACAAATTATATCTGAAACACGCGTAATCTGAAACAACATGTTATAACAGGGCAAAAAAAAGGAAACAGAGCATACCAAAAATTTTTCGCAGATAGCTGCTCCATGATATCCTGAACTGCGGCTGACTAAGAATTGAAACTGTTTTTTCCAGTATACTGAGTACCAATCTATTCCTTGATATCAGGGGGTCATCAACCATACTAACCAGACGATCTGGGATCAGCAGTAGTTCTCTGGGTTTCCAGACCGGGGTCAAGGACTCAAAGCGACCTCTCAAACTCCTCAGAAACAGAAACAGCGACCTGTTGGGATCATCAACCTTTATCTCATATTCACCATTCAGCACATTATAACAGACCTTGTTGTCGGTCCAAACAGTCCCTCTTAACAAGTTAAGGTCAATAAGCTTGAAGAGGAGAGCTATGACTGCCAAAGCCTCTGCCTCCATAACACTCTTGCAAGGTACCTCATGGAAAACCTCAGCCCAGACAAGTTTACCCTCTTTAAAGATGACAAAGGCAAGTTTTGCCTTTCCAGTTTGCTCACAGAATGAAGCATCACACTCCCCCTTGAAAGAATCACTGCATGATTCAGCATCACTCGAGTGGAGGAAGGTCTGAACGGTCCCGTAGCACTTTGTCCAATCATCTACAACAATGACCCTATGTTTAAAGATGTGCTCAAGGAACAAAGTCCATTCATCTTCCAGCAGGATTTCCTTTTCTGTGGTCACATCTAGGGCACTGAGGTAGCGTGGAGACTTCTTCAACAGGTTATTTGTTCTTTGGTTGAAAGTTTTCATGGATTTATCAAGAGGCTGGTGAATGAGTAAACACTTTGAAACAAGTAGTGGACGAATGCTGTCCTCAAACACTTGCTTCAACGCAGGGATAGCAAAGGTCTTACTGGCATCACGAATGCCTGGAAGTACTTTCCGCAGTAAGTCCGCAGTGTCCCCAGGGCCAACACTCAACTGTTCCAAAGAAAGATTGGGCCTTGTGCTGAATCCACGCTCGCCTGGATCTCGAAAAACACCTGCATGCATACAAAAGAACACATAAAAACACCGTCACCAAACAGCCAAAACGAGCATGAAAATAACAGCACAAATCAGCAGCAGGGGATAATCTACGAGTTCTAACAATAGATCAGCAGCAGAGGATAATTCACGAGATCAAACAATAAAAGATCAGTAGCAGGGATAATCTACAAGATCAAACAACAGATCAGCAGCAGGGTAGATAATCCACAAGAACAAATCTACCAGGGGATAATCTACAAGTTCTAACAATAGATCAGCAGCAGAGGATAATTCACAAGATCAAACAATAATAGATCAGTAGCAGGGGATAATCTCTACAAGATCAAACAACAGCTCAGCAGCAGGGGAATAATCCACAAGAACAAATCTACCGGGGGGTAATCTCCAAGATCGAACAATAGAGTAAAAAAAAAGGACTGCTTTGACATTGCCCCCACCTCCCCCAGTCTCCACGCCAAGCAAATCTACCAGATCTCAAACAGACTAGAGAAACAAATCCCCAGTTTCCACGCCCAGTACAAATCAGAGGATTTTTTTAATATATATAAACGAGAGAAACAAATTCGCCAAATTAATGGACCATCACACAAATTAATAGGGTTTAATCTGCAAGATCAACTAGGAAACAAATCCGAGCCAACCCAACTTAATAGACCATCACATAGATCAATAAGGTTTTAATCTACAAGATCAGCTAGGGAAACAAAACTTAGACCATCCCTAGAGACGAGTGGATTGACCTGAGTTATCCTCGGCTTGCTTGCTGCCGCCGGCGGTCAGCGCACGGCACAGCGTCCATCTCCGGCGGCCGAACCGAAAAAGACTCGACATCTCCGCAGATCTCCCTCCCAATTCCTCGTCGCCCCTTCCTGGCCGCCTCGTCCACCAGAAGGGAGACGGGGAAAAGGGGTTTCCAGAGAGTAGAAGGGAAGGGGAAAGTGAAGCGAGTGTACGACGACCAATAGAGATTTTTTTTTCCCCTTGTTGAGAAAGTGCGAATAGAGACTACTGGGCCTTCATGTTCGACTTTGGGAGTTTGGGGATCCGCAAGGCAGGCAGGAAGTTGAAGGCTTGGTTTGACATAGCTGAAACTTTTGGCCCGGTTTGAGATAGCTGATTTTTTTTTTGGCTCGACATACTGTATAATCTATTTTTTTCACTGATTGCTAGTATTTGACTGTACAAATGAAGGAATTAACTAATTCTTATTATGGATAATCCAATTTTTATGATAAATCTAGAAACTCGGGTAAAGTGCATCAACAAATAATCGCACAGTCGTAAAAATGTTTGAACAAAACCGTAGGTATTATATCAAAGTTACCTATACTACTGTTTCATAAAACCACATAATTAACCAATTTAATCCAAATCTAACATGTAGGGGGGGAGGGGAGGGGGTGGTTTACGAGTTATTTCATCCACCATACTTCACTGAGCATGTAAAAGTTTCATCCCACATGTCAGATCATATAAAACTATCATCTCACGTCATATTTAAGTAGAATTTGTCACTTGTGCGATTTTATGAAACACTACCGTAATACTCGTAATACTCGTGGTTATGTGTCACATGCCAAAACCCATATGGTTTTGTATTACTTAGACCATAATACCTATGGTTACGTGCAATTTACTTTACAAAAGTGACAGTACGCAATCCGAACTCTAGATTGGGATCATGGATTTATATTACTAACATGTACTCCATCGATCATGGAGTAAGTATTTTGGTTCCATCGATCCAATTTAATGGAGCCATCAAAGAAAAGCAAACAAAACAAAATCGCCCTCGACATCACAGCCAGCAAGGAGGGGCAAAAATGACTTGTTAAGGAGTGGCACTACTACAAAAACGATTTTTCTGTACGGGACCCATGATTTTTGCAAACGGACCGTAAGTTGTCGCGTCTGGAAAAATCGAGCGGCATTTTCGCATACGGCTCCTTAAGGCGCCCATATGGAAAAATCGTTTTTTTTCCATGCGGGCTCTTAAGAGGTCTGTATGTAAAAATAAGCTCGTTTTTGCATGCGAATCACTTAAGAGCCCGCATGGAAAAATGAGTTAGCATTTTTACATGCGGACCACTTAAGATACCCGCAAACAAAAAAAATCACACCTTTTTTTTCATCTCCCTCCACTCTCTTTTCCCTCCCACCACTTCAAATTATTTCTATCTCCTCTCTCTCTCTCTATTTTAGTCTCCCCTCTCTCTCTCTCTCTTCCTATCCTCTTCTATCTCTCGTTTTCTTATGTCCTCCCCGCTCTCTCTCCAAGAGCGGGCAGCGACGACCGGGAGCAGGACGGGTGGCAATGGCGTCGGCGGGCGGCGGATTTGGCGGCGCCGCCCTCAGGAAGGTTGGATCCACCGCCCTAGGGAGCGGCTGCTGCGACGGCGGGCGCGCAGCGGGGGCGGCGGATCAGGCGAGTAGGCGGCGGCACCACCGCCATCCCCTCCTCACTGTCGCCGTTGGCGGCGGCCGGCTCCGTCCCCCCCCCCCCCCCTCCCCGCCGCCGACAAGGCGGTGGCGGCAACGGCGACAGCTCGGCCTCCTCCCGCCTAGATCTGTTGGCAGGAGTGGTTGGCGGCGACGCGTGGGCGACTTCCACGACGACGCTGGTGGTCGATGGGAGCAACGGCGGCGGGCCTCCTCCCGCCTGGATCCGACGGCGGGAACGGGCAGCGGTGGGAGCAAACGGTGGGAGCAGCGGGATCCCACGACGCCGACGCGTGGCCGGCATGATTTTTTTTGCGATTTTTAGATTTTTATTTTTGCATGCGGCCCATGTAAGCAACCGCATGCTGTTGCCCTAGCCGCATGCAAAGATCGCGATTTTCGCAGACCTTTCTGTGCATGCGGCTGGCCCAACCGCATGCAAAAATGCTTTTCGCCCTTTTGCAGAAAAACCCTTTCGTAGTAGTGTGGGTAAGGCATTTTAAGTAAGTTGGTGGTAAAAATCACCTTTTACAAGTAGTAGGTTCTTTTTTTAACAAAATATTATAACTTCAAGAGTTTTTATATTTTAATAAAACAAAGGGAGTAATAGTAAACTATAAAAAATATAAATCACTCATATATGGCCAGCTAGACGGCATGTAGACTGCATCTATAGGTGCACCTCATAGGGAGTGCTATTACTACTGCCTCCATCTCAAAATAAGTTTATTTTAGACTACAATACTCCTACTTTATAAAATCCCAATGCAACTATTACTCGCTTTATCTACTTTCAATACAATTATTCACTACTTTCGCATATTCCAATGCAATGATTACTTTAAAGATGAACTTATTTTCAGACAATTTGAAGGAGCATTGGGAACTTATTTTAGGACAAATTGAAGATGTTAGTATTATTTATTATGGTCCAAGTTACACAAAACCACATAAGTTTTAGCACTACTGTTTCATAACACCAAATAATTGACCAATTTAACCCAGATCTGACACGTGGGGGATTCATGAGTTCTTTCATCCACCATATGACCATACTTATGTGAGCATATCAGAGTTTCGTCCCACATGTCAGATCATATAAAACATGTCATATTTTAGTAGAAATTGTATATTGTGGCACTAGAGCTAGAGCTCAACAAAACAGTTTCAACTCCACCTAAAATTGGAGACCTAAAATTGGAGTGGAGCTGGGTGGAGCTCTCACAAAATGATCTAGAGAGGTGGAGCTGGGTTTAGGTAGCTCCACAACTCCACTCTAGACCCAACTCCTAAAGTTAAATTTAGGAGTTAGAGCTCTACTAAGCAGGCTCTATATATAGGTGCACCTCATCGGGAGTACTCCCTTCGTCCCAAAAAAACTCAACCTAGGTTGATTCTTTTTGGGACGGACGGAGTATTAATCTACCTAGAAACTGGACGTTTGCAGGCGTACGGGTTCCCCATGGGACGCAAGATGTAAAAATCATCAGCAGAAACAATCAAACAGTGGAGAAAAGAACACAGCAAAAACAGAGCAAATTTATTTAAGAGAAGTAGGGATATATTACTGCCTCTGTACCATGGTGTAGTGCTCATCAATACGAGTTGTAATACCAATCATAGGCTTCCTCCGTACACATTTGCAGGGGGAGATCAGTCGTCTTTTTTGCACACAATGAACTGAATCTCCTCCATCTCCTATCTGCAAAATTTTGGCATCATGGGTTTCCTTTCCTCCGCAAATAAGTGACGCCTTGCCCACCGGCCCCTGCGGCATGATAGAAGATTCAAAGTGGTGTCACGTAATGGGGGATCAATTAATTTTGATGCATGACAGTACAATTTAAACTTAGTTTAACTCTTCACGTGAATGGAAGTGGTCGTTGGTTACCCATCCACAGATATAACATCTCTATTTACATATTTATGCGGTGGAACTCAGATAGATAAAATTGTTCAGCATCGTAAAAACAACAAATCAAATTGATACCCGTCTATGAGCGAGCGCACCGTACCATAGTATGGAATTGTCTGCTGTAGGACAGCCCACGAAAAATACAAGGTTTGATTTGCAATTATCACAGCAAGGAATGTGATACTAAGCCCTTATCACTTTTACATGTTACTAGTTGTATAAAAAAGCACCCAACCCGTGTGGCATAGATGCATAGTAGTACGTGCACACAATGCATCGCAATGCTAATGCCCTTAAACAGCAAAAACAAGACGTTCCACCTAATGAATTTTAAAGCCTTAGATTGCGAGCTAAATGAAAGAAATAGTGATAAAAATACACTACAATTAGGGCCTTAGGCCTGAAACATTTTGGTCTCACACAAAACATTCAAATTCAATTTGGTGAAATATCAACACATCTGCAGTGAATCAAAAATATCTACACATCTGCAATGAATCGAAGACAAAATAATGAAACAACATTAAAATACTTGGTACAACATTTCAATCCAACAAAAGAAACATCAAAAATGCATTGACTGAAACACTGGAAATTTCACAAAATCAATGCTGGCTAGGTCTGGCTTCTTCCTCCTCTCCGTTAGTTGGATCAGGCTTCCTTCGACAACCTCAAGTGCTGCAACGCGATGACCCGGTGATACGTACTTCAACTTCCTTAGCCACGATGGGCTGCCCCACGCCTCCTCTTTGCCGCTGCTGCGGGCGTCCTCTCCATCGCCATCTTCGGTGGCGGTGCTACGCACTACTAGAAAAAACATTTTTACTGACGGCCTAAAAACATTTGCACAGGCGCGCCAGCAGGTAAAGGCCAGTGAAAATCCTTACTTTCCACAAGCGGTCAGAATACTGTTTGCGAAAATTGAAACCAATGCGCGGTGGGTAGTTAGGAGCGGTGGGCGGTGGGTGGTGGGGCAATGGGATTTATTTTTTTTTACGAGCGGTGCTCTACCGCCACACTTAAGAGGTCCGCCTAAAAAATAGTGTTATTTTTTATGACGTACCTCCTAAGTTTCCGCTAGCGAAAATCGGTTTTCGCTGGCGGCTCATGAGCGAGAATCCTCCCATATGTTTTTACTAGCGTTTGTTTCATTAATCCGCCGGCAAAAATAAAAGGGTGTCGTCATGAAAAATCGTTTTTTTAAGTAGTGACGGGGACGCTGCGCCCTCGTCCTCACATCAAAGCCTTGGTGAGAGAGAGAAAGAGTAAAGTAGAGGAGAGAAAACGAGCAGGAAGATAAGTTAGAGAGATGAGTGAGATACGGGAGAGAGAAATGAGTGAATGAATAGCTATGTGGGGCGCCTGTTTTTGTCCCCCAGATTGGACGCCCCATATGGAGCGTATTCACAATCCAATTACTGGGTCAATACAGTGCAATACAGTGCAACACATGTACTACAGGAGTAGTAGACATAGCACAAGAGAAGTAATTCGTTTAATTACCTTCATCTTGTTGAATCTCGCGTACAAACTAAGGTACGTCACATCAAACGGTAACATCATCACGCGGTCTGCAAAAAAAAAAATTACGGTTAATGTAAAGTAAAGCATGTAAAACATACTGCTAAAAGCGCACTGGCTGTGTATGTAAACCAGGGGAAATATAGGTTACAAGTAAAAATAGGATAATGATAATAATAATCCACAGACCACAGCTCAATCAATCCAGCCGACCAACCAATCAGACTGATTGTTGCCATGCTTGGAGTAGTACTTATAATAATGTTGAATATGAATCGGCAAATCCATCGGTCCAACTGAGCAACCAAATGAAAGCAAAAAAATAAAACCGCCGGGCGAGAAGAAATAGTAGTAGTATTAAACACTAACGATCTGATACTAGGGCCGTGTTTAGTTTCAAAATTTTTCTTTAAAATCTCAACTTTTTCGATCACATCGAAACTTTCCTACACACACAAACTTACAACTTTCCCGTCACATCGTTCCAATTTAAGTTTGACGTGAACTAAACACAGCCTAGCAGCTAGGGTTTGCAACTAGACTGCATCTGTAGGTGCACCACATCTGGATCTTGAAACGATGAGAAATCATCAACACACCCAATCAATCAAACACCAGAGAAGAAATGAAAGCAGAGCAAATAGGCTACTAGTAGTACTTCACTAATCATATGTTGGACTTCATCCGTACTCTGTTGCAGGAAGGGAGACCCCGTCCTTTTTTTCCTCAAACAGATATCCTCCTCTCTGCGAAATTTTGGCTTCGTAAGGATTCCATTCCTCATCTCTGCGAAATTTTGGCTCCATAAAGATTCCTTTCCTCCGCGCACACGCAGCCTGCAGCAGGAGAGAAAAGATTCATCAGAGATGACAACGAAGTGGGATGGAGTAGGGTTGAGAACGCGTTGGGGAAAGCAGAGCTGACTGCTAGGGTTGTAGTACAACGTGTGCAGTCTTCCACACCCACCCCGCCGGCCCCTTTCTCAAGATCTGATCTGATCTGAGGTCTGAGGATGTGAAATGTCAATCCTACCCATACCTCTATGCGAAATTCCTATTGTAGACATACCCCGGGCGGGTTATCCGCTAATTATGTTATTATTAAGGTAATTATAATAATTAAAACAATCGTTGTTGTTTAGGCCATTCCTAACCCAAAACACTAGACATGGTTTTTATAAACTCCACATCATTAAGAAACTAGTACTAGACACTACTCTTCCAATGCAAACACTACTATTCTATACTTAAATTTAATGCTCCTTATCACACATGATATTTTGGATGTTGTGTAGAAACTATGTCTCATGCAAGACATGGTTTCCTTCTCTTTCCTCATTTATTCACTTGCTACATCATTTTTCATCCTATGTGGCACCTTATTTAATGCTACGGACACCATCCTATTCATTGGGTTGGGAATGGCCCTAAAGCAAGTTCAATAGTATAGCCAACTACCGGCTCCAATTCATCTATAGCCAATCTAATAGCTCATTCATACAATAGTTACATACTGCACTATTAATACCTAGTCCCACATGTCATAGACACACTGCGTCTTGGAGTCCGTGCTACAGCTGGGTACAAATCTGTAGCCTGCTGCTCTTCTCTCTCCTGATTTATCTCTTTAAAATATGTTTGCAGCTAGCTTATAGCCTGCTATTGTACCTGCTCTTAGGGATTACCAAATTAAGGCTGTAATCCCTCTCGCACAGAAAACAGAGCAGTCCATTAGCGCGTGATTAATTAAGTATTAGCTAATTTTTTAAAAAAAATGGATTAATTTGATTTTTTAAAGCAACTTTCGTATATAAACTTTTTGCAAAAAACACATCGTTTAGTAGTTTGAAAGCGTGCACGCGGAAAACGAGGGAGATGTGTTGGGAACATGGGGATGCAAACACAGCCTAAGAGCAGGTACAATAAGCTAGTTTAGCCGGCGATAAAACTGCCATGTCAGATTTGTCCATGAGTTGGACAAGAGAGAGGATGAGTGGGCGACTAAATTGTCGCTGGCTACACACAAACCCAACGCAGTGCAGCAGCACCAGGCTAGCTTTGATTGGGACAAGCGATTGTGGGCCCACGTGAGCTGACGCGATGCAGGATGAAACAACAGCAACAAGATTAAAAAATTAGATGGGGAAGCTAGCTAAAGATTAAACAAATAGATAATAGTCGATGTGAAAATGCTTATTGTATACATTAGCTCTTAGCAATATCTGTAAGAGGCTGATGTGGTCATTTTTGCAGCCCTTAGCGGGCGGCACTATTGACCTTGCTCTAAGACGCATGCATTGTTTAGGTACTACAGCAGCGCAACTACTATACTCATTTGCATCCAATATAAGATCCTTGGTGTCGGTGAAGGGGGTCGAAAAAGCTTTAACAGATGTTAAGCAAAGAAGAAGGCACAGGCTTTGTTTGGAACGGCTGGTTCCCATCTCCCACATCTCGTTTTACACGCGCATATTTTTCAAACTACTAAACGGTGTATTTTTTTTGCAAATTTACCACTACTTCAAATCGTTATTAAAAAACTGCCACTAGAAAATTACAAAAATGCCATTAGAACTGTCATTCGAGTGACATCCTTGCAATATTGAAAAAAAGGGTAGAAAATTTGCAAATGCCCAAAAAGCTACTATACGAAAGTTATTTATAAAACATATTGATCTATTTTTTTGAAAAATAGCTAATATTTAATTAATCACGCGCTAATGGATTGTTTCGTTTTCCGCGGTACTGTGCATGCTGGGAACCGATTGTTGCGAAACACAGCCACAGAGATTAATTGATATCAAACCAGTGACGTGTACGTACCTCGATATCAAATGTAGAGTTAAACCAGTTGTGAGAACTGGGAATCTCGCTCGGCGACAGCCCACTAAAAAACCCCACCAACCATTGACGGATTGGGCAGCAGCAGCTGGCTGCTGCTTAAGAGTAGGTACATTACCAGACTATAAACCAGCTATAAACATATTTTAAAGAGATAAATAAAAAAAAGAAGAGCAGCGGGCTATAGATCTGTAGCCAGCTGCAGCACGGACTCCAAAACATGATGTGTGTATAACAGGTGGAACAAGATACTAATTATATAGTAAGCAATTATTGTATATGATTTGGAGCTAGCAGTGAGCTGTACTATTAAACTTGCTCTAAGAATGGCCGGTTTAGTTCCCAAAGATTTTTCCCAAAAATATCGGGGCTGCTTGGTTGGCGGCTTGGAATGCCACGCCGTGGCGTGGCTCGCCACAGGTCCTGTGACGGATGTTTTTGTTCGTCTCAGAAAACACTGTAGCGCGGCGAAAATATATCTATGGCATTCAATGGCTGGGATATATCCAAACACACCCATCATATCGAATCTTTGGACATATGTATGGAGTATTAAATATAGATGTAGAAAAAACTAATTGCACAGTTAGGGGAACAATCGCGAGACGAATCTTTTTAGCCTAATTAGTCCACGATTAGCCATGAGTGCTACAGTAACCCGCGTGTGCTAATGACAGATTAATTAGGCTCAAAAGATTCGTCTCGTAGTTTCCAGACGAGTTATGAAATTAGTTTTTTCATTCGTGTCTGAAAACACCTTTCGACATCCGGTCAAACATCCAATGTAATAGCCAAAAATTTTATTTTCGCGAACTACAGGCCCTATGTTGCTGTCTTCTTCGTCTCCATCCCACGCCTCGCCCATCAACTCGCACTACTCCATATGTTTCAGGTTGAGTTTGATCAAGTCTATAGAAAAAAATAGTAACATTTTCAATCTAAAACAAATTTATTATGAATAATATATATATTCAATTATTGATTTGATGAAACTAATTTAGTATTATAAATATTATTATATTTGTCTATAAACTCAGTTAAACTTAAAACAGTTTGAATTTGACTAAAGTCAAAACGTCTTGTAATCTGAAACGGAGAGAGTACCAAATAGTGGATGAAGATTTGTCTCACTATTTGTTGTATGTACAAATGTGTTCATTCAAGAGTACTACTCCATCTGTCCCATATTAAGCGCACTTATGGGTTTCACTGCCCAACATTTGACCGTCTGTCTTATTTAAATTTTTTATGATTTATATTTTTATTGTTATTAGATGATAATATATAAATAGTAATTTATGTGCGACTTAATTTTTAAAACTTTTTTATAAATTTTTTAAATAAGATGGATGGTTAAATGTTAGATACGAAAACTTATGGTTGCATTTAAAATGGGGCGAAGGGAGTACGCTTCTGCGTGAAAGAAGTAGGAGGCGTGAATCTTTATCTTCGGCCTGACTACAAGTATTTATATATGGATGCATGGATATTGATGATGCATATCCATTCCATCAATATTCACGCGAACCAATGGAAATAAATTTATCATAATATATAGTAAATTATTCCAAGATTGAGCCAGTAGTAAAAAAGAAAAACTAATACAATACACTACTTAGGTGGTGTTCTTTTCTTCTGAAGATAAAGATGGAGATGAAGATTAAGTTTTTTTTACGCAAAATGATGTGGTATTGATGTATGAGTGATTGAGTTTTAATTATGAGTAAATTGCACCCACGATATAACAACTTGGCAGGTGGGTGCAATTTGGTGCAATAACTTGAAAAACGAGCGTTCTAGTACAACAACTTGGCAGGAAGGTGCAATTTAGTATAAGAACAGGTAGGTACAATTTTAATACAATAAATTAACAAGTTATGTGAGAACTTAATTTTGAGCATTTTTTATATAAATTCAAATTTTTAAGTACTTATTTTGACAATATACTAGCGTAGATTTGTATAAACATATTTATATGTTTTCCTAATAACTAATAACTGAAAGTCAATTAAACTGGATGTAGAAATTATTATATTTCGGTTGATATTTGAGAAGGTGAAGAAAACGAAAAATTCTTAAAGATAATTGGATGTAAATTATATATGCAATATAATTCTTAAAGATTAAATTCAATATTATAAGGTAATATTTGTAGGATTATTGTGTTTTGGCATATTGATATAGTGAAAAAACTCACCTAGCATATGCTTAGCCAAATTGATTCACCAAAATACTAAATTGTTAAGTTCTTGTACTAGAACGCACCCACTTATCAAGTTGTTGCACTCAAACGTTCAATTCTAAAGTTCTTACGCTATATCGCACACACCTGCCAAGTTGTTGTACCGTGGGCGTAATTTACTCTTTAATTATTATAACAGAAAACCTACACCACGGACTTCCGTTGCAACGGGACAACTACTACCACTAAATATCTAGCATCCTTATCCTCTTCTTTGTCTCTTCCCCTTCCTTCTCCCTTCTCTCTGTGACTACCAGCACGAAGACGACGATGGTACCTAGCTGTGTGGGGTGGCACGTTGGGTGTGGAGGATGCTCGTCGGAGCCGATGCCTGCCGTTGTCCCTGTCGCCGTCGCCCCACCGCCGCGGGGGTCGGGGCGACGATGAGGAGCTCGGCGACGGGTGCGGTGAACAAGAGGGAGAGTGGAAGCGGGACGTGGAAGCCACCGCTGGCGCCGGGGAAGGTGTTGCCGGGCGGGAGCTTCTCCTGTCGGCTCAAGACCCCGGCCGCCGAGGAGGACGACGACGGCACGGCCCCGGCAAGGGCCGTCTTCAAGCTCGCCTCCCTTACCGCGCTGCTCTGGCTCCCCACCCTCGTTGGTCTTCTCATCGGCTGCCCTACCTCGACGACCATCGGATTCGCCACTGCCTCCTCCTCCACACTCCACCTCGCCGACCACCGGATTCGCCGCCGCCTCCTCCTCATGCTCCACTACGTGGCTGTCTTCTCCTCTCTCTCTCTCCTCCTCCTCCTCCAGGCTACCAGGTACGACCAAGTATCACGGGTACCAGATACCAGGTACCAGGTATCACGGTACTAGATACCAGGTACCAACCGGTACCAGATATCAAGTACCAAAGGTATCAGTCGTTACCAAAGGTACCAAGTACCAGGTACCAACTGATACCCAAGGTACCAGGTATCAAGATGAAGTGCACGTGGAAGTGGGGAGGAGTCACTTAAACTATCCCGTTACAACGATATCCCGTTTTGTAGCTGCTCTCTTATTATAAACATGAAAAATAGATTAATATGATATTTTAGAGCAACTTTCATATAGAAAGTTCTCGCATGAAACGTACCATTTAGCAGTTTGAAAAACATATGCCACGAAAATCTTAATCTTCATCTAACTCCTTGGCCGGCTCTTGGTTCTTGAGCAAACTCCTCCACTGGGGTGCTCATAGATGAAGAAAAGAGACTTTAGGCAAGTGGTTCTGGTAGCTCAGTTGGTTAGAGCAAAGGTTAATCTTTAGAATAAAATCCAGTTAGGAAAGGAAATCCAATAAGAGATAAGCTGCCCATGAGCATCATGGCGTAGGTCAAAGGGAAGGAGGAGGCAAGCCCGACGGGACCTTGGCCCGGTTTAGATGGCAAATTTTTTTGTTTTTGGGTGTCACATTGGATATATGGACACATATTTGAAGGATTAAACGTTGCCTAATAACAAAACAAATTACATATTTTGTCAGGAAACTGTGAGGCGAATTTATTAGGCCTAATTAATTTGTCATTAGCAAATGTTTACTGTAGCACCATATTGTCAAATCATGGTGCACTTAGGCTTAAAAGATTTGTCTCACAATTTACACGCAAACTGTGTAATTGATTTTTTTATCCATATTTAATACTACATGCATATTTAATACTTTATGTATGTGTCTAAACATTCGATAGGATGGGTGAAAAGCTTTTGTTTAGAAAACTAAGCCCAAAATTAGAAGTTTGAAGAAATTGGAATGATGTGATGGAAGAGTTGAAAGTTTATGTGTGCAGGAAAGTTCGATGTGACGAAAAGTTGAAAGTTTAAAGAAAAAAGTTGGAATCTAAAGAGGGTATGTTTGGATGCTATACTAAGTTTGTCACCATTCACCATACTTTTTATGCCACACTTGTCTAAGTTGTGGCTTAAAAAAATGAGCCACACCTTAACTAGCAAAATTGGATTGTGCCACACTTTAATGAGTTGATGACATGTGAGACCCTAATAGATGAGAAAGAATATTGTTACAAGCGTGGTTATAAACTAAATAATATGCTAACTTGGTCAAACTTGTCTAACATGAGACGTGGTAACTTTTGTCAAATTTTGGGAGCAAACCAAATAACCCTTTAGTGCATGCATGATGCATGGAAACGGTGCAAATTAACGCAGCCCCGCGCATCCGATCGGTTGGCCGCGCTCCATGCGGGATTGATTAATTTTTTTCTTGAAATTCCATTTGATTTTATGTTGATTGATCGGGAATGAAACGTGGATTATTTAAATAGGAGGACTACTAGTAGTGCGATCAAAATCTGAAACCCATCACAGCATCACATCACATCGATCGATGGAGGGGCTGAAACCCATGCACGCACGATAATTTATAATTTAATAGATTCCGGCCAGGTGACCCCCCCAGTATATATTCCCCACCACAAGGTTCGGTTGTTGGTATGGTAGCTTGTACTCCCACCGTTTTCTATATTACTCGAAACTTTTAACTTTTACTAATTTATAGTTAAACCTTTTTAAGCTTTATTAAGTTTATTAGAAAAATTAGCAACAACTATAACACTAAATTAATTTCATCGAATATAATATCAAATTTATTTATATAGTATGTTTTTTTATTTAAAAATATTGCTATATTTTTCTATAAATTTGGTGAAACTTATGTAATATAAAACGGATGGGTAGTATTGTGCTTTGTCATCGATCCATACATACATGCAAACGAGGGACTTGTCCAATTCATTTCTAAAAGAAAAATCTCAGCAAATTTTGGTAGTGTTAATTTTGTGGGGTATCATACTTAAGAGCAGGTACAATAGCAGGCTATAAGCTAGCTGCAAACATATTTTAACCAGATAAATGAGGAGAGAGAAGGTCAACAGGCTACAGATTTGTAGCCAGCTATAGCACGGACTCCAAGACACAATGTGTGTATGACATGTGGGATCAGATATTAATAGTGTAGTATGTAACTATTGTATAAATGAGCTATTAGATTGGCTATAATGAATTAGAGCTAGTAATTGGCAATACTATACTGGCTCAAAGAAAGATACTGTGTACTTTTTCCCCATAGAAATTTCTTCCGGCCCATTAGGGATAGGCTCGTGCAGTGATGTCGGCCGCCAAGCGATTGCCGGCTGCTGCGGGCATAGGTGTATGCTTTACAGATCGATGCCAATTGAGCTCACGTCCAAGGTTCTGCACCGTTCAACAAGCGTCGAACTGGTACTTGGCATGGCTAAGTTGCATGGTCAAATAACGTTAGTGTTCTCTTCCAATTTGCTTCCATCGTCTCGCATTTGAAACCTAAATAAATGGTAAACTATATATTTCTGCCACTTTGCCTCATGGCTAAATGTCAGTACAAAGTAAGCTCGTCAAATAAAAATAATTCTAAAACAATGGTTGGTCACCCCTCACGCAAAAGGACAATTATTGTAACTAGTAATATGCCCGTGCTAAACGCTACGGTGCAATTATATTAATCTTTAATAAAACTCTAAAATGAATTTGGATGTCGCGAATAGAAAAAATATATAGAGTACAAGAAAATATATTTTCCACATGTCACGAATTCGGATGTTCCCATAGGCCAATTCCATTCATTTTTCTAAATTGGCTTATGTACTTAAAAATATTGATTTTTCTATTCATCACACAAGGCACACGCTGGTCGCAGCCCATTAAGGATAGCATGAGGGCATGAATTTATAAACCCAAATACCAGTTTGATATGACACAAATGTCAAAGTAATAGTTTGACAATGTTTCACAATATAAGAATTGTTGGTTATCTCGTTAACGTCTTCTTTCAATATTTATATGAAACGACTACTAAAATTAGTCGATGACGGAAATGCATATTTAGAGAGACACAAGTGCATATTTAATCATCTTATTAATCACACAATATTCCACCTGAATGGTGATGGCGTGTTGTACAAAACAAGAGGACATTGGTGAGTAACATTCCAGTTAGCAATTTACTATTTTCTAAAATAAGTTTCTGAATTAATTTTGATCACTCGAACCTACATTTGCTCACCAATCATGAACGTTTTGATACATGATATTCTGTTCTTCCCTGTAGGTTCGACTTCTTTCTTTGGCTTTGCCAAAATTTTGTCAAGTTGCCTTGACAGACCCCTCGACAATGTGACAATGTGCCAAAATCAATACGTTATTTACAGAGTAATTTGACGGATGAACAATAAGTAATGTTAATGTAAAAACTTCATAATTTACAGTCCCACTCCAAAAAGCCGGTAGCCACTTCCCATCGTTTCTAAATGATCAAATACCTATCAAACGTTTCGTCTCGGTTGATGTGATTCCTTCAAAATAAGAAATTATGCTTGTTTCCAGCAAGAAGTAATTGAGCTCTATAGCTATTGGACATTCCCCTGTGTCATCTATAGTTGCTTCCATAAAGTCATTTTTATACAATGAATCATAAAATATTTTTATCTATCTCCTAAAGAATCATAACTTCCTAAAGACTGACAATCAAAGTGCATCATGTATATTTTTGTTTTCTCAACCATTTGTGTTTTACATAAAAAATTAAGCTCAGTAGTCTTTTAGTTAGAACTGTCACTCCAAGCACGGCTCGATGATGGGCGGCTCCAGAAACGGCTCAAAGCGCGACGTGAAGGGGTTCGCCGCCGATCTGGATACAAGAAACAAATTTTCTCAAATGAAATTGTAATAAACCTAAAAGAATTCGAAATCGGATGAGCACACTTAAGGCTAGGGGTAGGCGTTCGGTCATAACCGAGACTTCGGTCCGGTTAGTTCGGTCTTTAAAAATTTCGGTTATCTAGAATTGACACCCGAAGTTGCTCTCACAAGAATCAAGACCGACAGTTCGGTTAGCCGAAACTTCGGTCACGGTCTTCGGTTAGACCGTACAGACCGAACAGGCATACAGCATGTGGCAATTGGCAGCCAACACAACAATCAGAACATGATTGCAAAACAAATCAAGCGTTGAAGGATTCAGGCTCATACGTACAGTACATTACAAGATTGTATGGACTCCATTGTGCTGCTCTGTTCGTCACCTTCACTTCAATGGCCCCCTCCTCCTCCGGCTCGGCGATTGGCCCCCTCGCTATCTCAGCAGTCGGGTAGACAGCAGCACGGCTGCACGGCAGCAGGCGGTGCGCGCCGCGACGGGCGCACGGCGGGGCAGCACGCCGGCAGCAGCGCGCGGGCAGTGCCGCGGCGGCGCGGCAACGCCGACGAGCCGACGAGATTGGGGTAGTGGGTAGGCCGAGCGGCGGCGCTTGAGGCGAAGCGACGAGATTCTGGTTCGGGACTTAGGTTTGTTGACTTGTTTGTCTCGTGGAGAAATACACTAATCACTAATGGGCTTGCCAGCCACCCAACCCATGAGCCCAACACCAACACATGCCTATGTTTAACTCTGTTTTTATACAGATCGGTTACATCGAGTACCCGAGAAGAATGACCGAACTACCCAAAAAAACTTCGGTCTTCTCGAGTGCATGACCGAACTACCGACCGATGACCGAAACTTCGGGTAGTTCGGGTTCGGTTTTGGTTTGTTTGGGTTCGGTCTTCGGTCTCGGTTTTTTCTGCCCACCCCCTACTTAAGGTCCTGGTCTATCATTTTTGCAAAAAGTGTAGAACACGATGGGTCAAAATTATGCTCAGAATAGAAGGATTAAACACTACATTTCCAATCGTATGCATAATTATTGAAATTATCTCGAAAATAATCCTTGTACCAATATTGACTCAATTGTTCGCCATCTGTACGTAAATAGAGCAGGAAAGCACATGGTTACCAATTGCTTTCGAGCATGAGCAAATTAATTTCAGCAACTAATCTCTATGTACTATTCTTTAAGATCCTCAGAAAATAAGGGAATAAAATCGATCAGCTTTGGCTCACTGCTTGAGTCTGATACAGTTGATCTTTAAAAAAACTAAAGTACCTGGGCGGCATTGACTGGGATTCACGGCGAGTCAAGGACGTCGGTCACCGGCAGAGGGGACAATGGAGGCGACGTCCAACAGGTTAGCCTTACTTCCAAAGTATTTTTTTTGCAACGTGGATATAATTGGATTTATTTTAAAATTATACCGCTGAATGTGATTTTTTTTCTGTGAAGTTTATATTTATTTTTTGTTATTTTTAGACATTCCAAACATGCTCATAGTTGGTGAAAAAGGGAAGCAAACAGTTGAAGATTATTACCAGTTGAAGATGTAATCCAGAGGTCAAACCTGAGAATTAAAAAAATGAAAATTAATATAGCAGTACACCACTCTAAAGATTATTAGTCAGGTTATAGATTTTACACAAATTCCCGGTCAATTGATGTGTATAATGCATGAAATTCAAAATATAGCCAAAGGCGCTTTCCAGTTTCCAACAGTAATGACAAATTTTGATGAGTAAATGAAAATAAGGCAGCAGTGTACATATAAGCCCATAGAACTTTATTTTAATGGCTTGTGCATTACATATCGTAATTTGAATTTGAACTGTAATGGTTGAAGGAAAGTGATCGTGCAATGATTACCGTGTTCGCGGAGAGGTTGAGACTGGAGAGGGTTCCAGTGGTGGCGTCGTCGATCTGGAGGACATGGAGAAAAAATCATAAACCCTTGACATCAGTTGTTATGCATATGGATATATAATTGGCATCATGGTTTTTCGGTAATTAAGCTCAACTAAAGGGTAGTAATATATAAATCAACATGCAGAGCATGAATCAAACAGTCTTGATTTATGAACATTTCCATTGAATCGCACAAATAGATAGATAATGCAATTATCTGAACCTGAAATCGAAATCCCATTTACAACTACAAATTAGTTAAAAAATTGATGCAAATATAGAAATAATATCCCTTAACAACAATAATGGACTAAAATCATGTCTATCAAGAGTATCAGTTATAGCCCCACACCAGTACAAATTGAGTTATATTTTTCTTGAGCTTTATGGTGTGCACAAGGTACATCCCCCATGTTTGTCAAGTGCATTAGCTGTGTTCCAATTTCTCCAAACAACCCTTAAAAAGATTACTACTTCCCCATTCCTATTCACGTCTTACCCAATAGGCCAATACCAAAACATTCCATGACAGCAGAAACTTATTCGCATTCATTCACAAATCACAAATTGGCAACCTAAGCTTGAGCTACAAGCCTATGAGCAATGAGGCATGAGCTATCAACCACTGACCTTCAATTGCCAATCGGAGTCGCCGAGTAGGAGCCTCGGATGTAGGGATGTGGAGGCGTGTAGTGACAGAGCAAGAGTAATCAGGAATTTTAGTTGGGTAGTCCTACTTCAGAGGTTCAAATCACATATCAAAATTTTGGAACACTGCAAATCTCATACAAGTACAAGTTAGTTAAGATGTGATTAAAATATATCAATAATATCTTATAACATCAATAATGAAAAAAGCTTCGGTCTCCCTGCAGCAAGGGGGAACTTCTGAAAAGGAATTAATTGTACGGAGAAGAGATCACAACAGATATAATTTATATGAAAGTTGAAACCATCCTGGAGCAACAAATTGTACTGCTTGTTATTCCTTGACAGGTTTGTGCAGAACAATACACAGCAAGAGGCGATTCCAAACAGCCTCAAGAACAGAACGGGCTTGCAACTGTAACCATGGTTTGCGCATACACATGCTTAAAAAACATTTCATATTTTTAGAGAATGGATCATATTTAAATATGTTTATTAAAATCTGTAGAAATTTCACTGGGAGTAATATCTCACTGTTGTACACAAAATAAACTTCTTGTTTCTTAATTTCCTCCATAGTTTGGATCAGTTTGAACCTAGGACTCCAGCTTCTGCGGACAAGAACACGCATGCATATGGTTCTTGTGGTCTCCATGGATCAACGGTGAAGCCGGCTAGCTGGCAGTCTGGCACTCGACGGCGCGGCCGTGAGAGTGTGAGTGAGAGCTCCACCACCAGACATTGCAGGTTCTATCTCCAGTCTCTGCGCCCTCATCCATTTGAATTCAGCCAGCTAATATTTGTCAATGTGCTCCTAGCTGCAGTGATTCAGCTTGCCAAGATGTTTCTAAGCACAAATGCAAAATTCATCAATTGTAGAAGAAATATTACTGTGTGATTGCAGCAATTGTAACGCGCGTATACTATGATGTCTGGGCAAGCCAATCCTCTATTTTGAGATTTTATATGTTGTGATGTTGCATCCTTTAATGTAAGGCATTTGCGAGGGGAAAGCCCCCATGATTCCAATTTTAGCAACTTGTTAATTCGAATCACCGGAAGCAATTAATGCTTTTTCTTTTTGTGCCGGTCAGCTCTAAGTTCTTATCCTTTATAGTTTGTTTGAACATTGATGCTTCCATCAAAGATTAATGAAATCTTAGCTGCAGGGCAATTTCATTGAGCATGCAAATGAATTGAAGAAGAATAAAACACCTGGTAGAAATTTGAATCGAAATATTTGGAAAAAAAAAAAGGGAAAAATTGGGCAAAACTGCATGGTGGAGCACCTGACCACCACACCACTGCTCGCGTCGCGTCGCTGAGGACGCCGCCGCCGCCGCCTTCGCGCGTCGCCGCCCGCGCTCATGCCATTTACACCACCGGGAGGATGGGGAGGCTGCTGTTCCAAGATTAGCTTCCCCCGCAAGCTAGTGGAGCTAGCTAGCTACAACCAAGCAAGCCTCGGAGGACGAGGCGGAGGCGGAGGCGCGCGGCGGCCCCAGCCCCGGCGGCGACGGCGGCGAGGTGGGTGGGTGGGTGGGTGGGTGCGGCCACGACGAGGGTTTGGGAATTTGGATGGGTGGGGGAGGCATGGCATGATGTGCTAGCTGGACTCTCTCTCTCCCTCTCTCTCTCTCTCTCTCTCGCCAATAAGACAAAACAACCCATGAAAAAAAAAAAGAAAAGCAAGCAATGCAAAAAAGAAGAAGAAGAAGGCAGCCGTGGTGGCCGTGAGCCCATGCCTCTCCTCGGCTCCTCCCCGACGCCGCCGCCGCCTCTTCCCCACCGCGCGTGAGGAAGACGACCACCTCACCGTCCATCCACTCACACCAAAGCACTTGTACTCCCATTTCTCAACCGCTTCTTCTTCTTCTTCTTCTTCTTCTTCTTCTAAAACCCTCTTAAACCCTCTCCATAGCATATCGCTTTACATCAATGGCGCCCAAGAGGAGGAAAGAGGCATCCACCTCCACCACTATCTCTCCCCCTCTACCCGTACGTTCTTCTTCCTCTCAATAAATTTCTCAACCGATCGATCGCAATTTCTCGGATTTTTTTTTTACTTGTAAAGTAATCGATCGGTGTGTATCTCTTATCTCATCATCTTTTTCTTGCATTGAACAGCCCGGCCATTCATCAATCTTCTACCTGGAGTTAAGCAATCTCGCCACAAGCTATGGACAGCTGATGTCCGCGATTTCATCTGAGGCTGAGGTTATCATAACTCTGGAATCGCCCTCCAACAGCAAAGGGGTAAAGCAGTTTTGCAAGATATCCGACAAGCTGTACACTCCGAGCGGTGGAACATTCCTAGTGCAGATCACACCAGATAACTCAAGTCCTTTGGAAGATCGGCTCACTCTGCTATTCAGATGGAAAGACCTATATTTCGAAGCATTTCATAGCAAAGGCATACAAGAGTTACTTATACCATTAATTAGTTTGCTTCCATATGCATGCATTCAAGTTGATCTTACTAAGAGGCTTGAAATTTTTACTCTGTATGCTCAAGAATTAATCGATTGGTCATCATCAACTGTGTTGTAAAATTATCTCGCCCTCATACATATATGTACATGTTTTTTTTCGTGAACGTGCAAAACGTCATTCTATTTAGACGAAAGTAAGTCTGTAAACATGTTCTTGCTCACATTCGATTTTAGAGTGCTAATTATATCACATTCCCTTGATCTCTTTTTCTGAACAATCAGGGAAATGGTACAGGATGGGGGATGCTGAGGAGACTCTCCCTCCAAGATCCCAGCTGAATTATCCCATGAAGGAGCATCAGGGAATTGTGAAGATCCCGTTTGAAACCACATATGCGAGTGTTCTTGGGAAGAAGTCGTTTCAATGTGCCCCGATGGGTCCGGGTAGTTTCCACGCACCGCTGCTACAAGACTCTGATGACATCCGGAGAGGTTCATAAAGATTCATTGAAGCAACTTCTGGGAGATGGTTTCCCACTCGCTTTACCTGTGATGGGTATCTCTGAGCCCCTAAGGTTTCCCCTTTACCAGGAGTGGCTTCAGAATGTGTTGATCTTAGCTGGTGCCTCTGATGGAGATCAGCTTGATCGCGATCCATTGGACAACATGTTCGATAAGGTAGTTCCAGCCGAGCACTCCGACAAGTTCAACGCGTGGGGGACAATTTCTGATTGCATGTATGAGAAAAGGGGAGATGCTGCATAAATGTTTGGCAAACTTGTGTTAGAGCAACATAGCAGCATAAAATCCATGTGCTTCTACGCTGTTACCATCAAATTTACAACACTTAAGATCACTCATATTTACTTTGATTTTTCTTTACTAAAGCAATTCTTAGTTGTTAAAGACCATAAGCTTAGCAAATGGCAAAGAAATGAATTTTGTTTGCAGAGAGCCTTTTTTAATACCTTTTTCATGCAAGCATTACTGAAGCTGTGAGGGAGAGTATGCAGTACCTGATTATGCAGTCCCTCCTCTTTTCTGAATTTTGTGGGGGAGATTCCTTGCCAAGCAAGCCTATCAAGGAGCAAAAGAAGGAAAAAAAATTAGCAAGATTAAGAGTTGGAAATGACCAACATCTCCGTAACGATCAGCAGACTAATTAGATCAGCATAAAAGGCAAAACATTTGATATAGTCACTCCATATAGAAGTCCTCTAGGGTGAGAAGATATAATTTGCAGTGTATCCCCTGATTCGGTTTGATCATTCCGTAAAAAAGAAAAATACCTGTAGCCTTTAAATGCGATGAAACAATGTAATTTTCTGGTGTCATAGAATTAATAACTGATATACTTGACCAAATAAGTTCCAATTCCGTTATTTCATCTACATGGTTCAGAAACGAACTTAATAAAACTCTCTAAAAAATGTACTGATACCACCAAGCTAGTAGCTGAACTACTTAATAAAACTCTCTACAATCGCTAACATCCAGATGACAACCACCTACTGGCCAATATTTGCAAAAACTGAATTATGCTAGTCCAGATCAAATCATCCAGTCATATATGGAATATGGATATTATTTATTTAACTAAAAGTTGCTGTCACAGGGAACATAATTGAGAGCTGCACGTTGAGCCAAGAACACGATAAAAAAAACACACCATTTTTATGCAAACAGGCAGATAGATAGAGGTCAAAACATCAAATTATTAGTTAAGGAATTAAATTAAGCTAAGGCAAATCCTGCTCCAATTCGGCATGTCTACCTGATCGATAATCGATCGTTTTGTTCTCGAGCATTTCCCATCGAGAGCTCACAAATCCGTCTCCAGTTTACGGTGCGGCGATTGCGCCGACGATCGATGGATCCCAGGCTGCTCAGTGCCGCGCGCCGCGGTGACCGCGAGTGGCTGGAGGCCGTTCTTGGCGGCGCCGCACCGGCGCCGGACCAAGGCGCCGTTGACGTCGCGGGGCCGCCGGACCCGGGACAACAAGCGCCCGCTCAGCCGCCACCGCCATCACCCTCCGCGGCGGCGCTGGTCCTGGACGTGGCGACGACGCCGCGGGGGGACTCCGCACTGCACGTCGTGGCGGGCTCCGGCGACAGCGACGACTTCCTGCGCTGCGCGCGCATGATCTACCACGGCGCCGAGGGTCTCCTGGGTCACACCAACGCGACAGGCGGTCGCGCGGATGAGGAGGAGGCGCGGCGATTGCGGAAGAGAAGGAGGTGCGGGAGAGGATGCGTTGCGGCAGAGAGGTAGATGCGGGAGAGGATGCGGAGGGAGGTGGGGGACACGCGCGCTGATCTAGGACGTTGGATCCAAATTCTTCAGATGGGTTTCGACCGTTGGATGTGTGACATGATGAATGAGTAAAACCATTTGTTTAAGGAAAAAGTCTAAATACCCCCCTAAACTTTAGATAAAAGTCCGTCTAGCACCCTGAACTTTAAAACCAGATATCCAACCCCCTAAACTTTGTAAAACCGTTCATATTACCCACTATGGTGGTTTTGTATAGTGGTTTTTATCTAATTCGTATATAAATTGGATGAGTTTGATCACGTGACATACACATCAGACATATATATTAAAATCTCCACTTAAATCTTTCTTTTTACCACTTTTTAGCTCTCTTACAAACAAGTACCAACATAATAATAGCACGGTATCGCTGTATAAGTATAAATTGATGACTTACAACTGATGATATGTAAATATGTTATATATGTTATTTAAAGTTGTTCGTTTAAGCTTTTAAAATATGCAAAACCACCATCCAAAACCACCTTAGGGGGTAATATAAACGGTTTTGCAAAGTTTAGGGGGTTGAATGTCCGGTTTTAATGTTTAGGGTGCTAGATGGACTTCCATCCAAAGTTTAGGGGGGTATTTGGACTTTTTCCTTTGTTTAACTATAGGGTAGAAGATGAAAGGGCTATAATAACGTATCACATAGGTTCGTTTATAGTTTATGAGTTACGCTACACAATGCATACATTTGATTGCAGAAAGTATAGTGCATACAGAACTCATTTCCAAAGAATATAACTGTTTCAACGTTCACCAATGACCAGACGATCATAGCATGAGACTTCATGCATGACCATCAAGTTTGAGCACTGTCAAGGTATATATCCTTTAGTTTTGCCACGTTGGACACAGTCTCGCATCTCCTACAAGTTTCAACCACAGGATGTCAGTCATACACCGCCATTGATATATTGTTGAACTAGCAAGTACATAACTGTCGGGTCCCGAAACTAATGATTCGAAAACCGATATATTTAACTGTATCAAGCCCTGAATCAGTAGATTGATACAGGTTCAACAATCTGGATTTTCATTACATACATTTGAATGTCTCTAAAGGAGATTTTATTATAACATAATAGGGTATTTACAAGTTTGTGGCTAACTATTATTACAACAGAAGCTATAGAATGACTCAACTCTAATGTTTTGCTATAGACTTAAACCATCTAACTACGCTAGACTTGGAAGTTAAGTTGGAATGAAACTAACTTATATGATTAAACTCCCGGCTTCGGCAAAATCTCCAAAATGACTCTAAAAAGGTGGGGTTGAAGCAAGGGTGAGTACAATGTACTCAGCAAGCTATTATATTCAATATTGAATGCATGAAATGATAATATCTGAGTAGAGCTAGATTTACTTGCAGAAAGCTGAGAATAAAGAGGGACAAAGCCTATGATGTTTGAAATGCATCAATATTTAATAAAATCTTCAATTAGGTTTCTAACCAAATACCATATGAGTCCCGATACTCAAGTCCATGAGCACGGCTATTCGAATAGTTTTAAGAATATTCATACTGCAGTAGATGTACGCTTTACCCGCAGTTCATAACTTGCCAATAATCATTAGCTTAGTCATGGCCCAGTATTAGGTTACTAACAATAGTGGTACCTGTTCCGTGAACTCTAGTCCTCATGCGCTCTGAACGTAACGTTATCAGCAGCGAGAGTAGTTCTGGCGTTCTCGAGGTTTTTCGAGAGAACTAGTTGAGAGACCCCCCGTCATCTCAATCAGGTTTTCACAATTCACACATACAGCTCGCGAGATAATCAAGATATTTACCTGCGCCTCGGTAAATATTACAATCGCCCTGCTCGGCGTAAGTTTGCCTCCTGCGCGAGAACTTAAATAAGAACCACTATACAGAGATACCACATTGTTAATTGACATAATAACTAGGTATATCCCCATTCTAGAAGCTGCGGTCATACCTGTTCGTTTGACATAAGTATTTGGTGAACAATTATATCGACTGAGACAGCACTAGCCACCCGGAAATCAACCAATTCCTACGTACTGTCCCAATCTAAGTTTATTATATTTTTATGCAGTCTAACTAGGCAAGGCTAAGCAAAAGCTAGCATATTTGGTTTACTATGTTCAGGTTATGCATTTGAAATCATGTATGACTAATGCATAGAATAATAGAGGCATGGAATATGGGACAATTATGCTCAAAGGAGAGGGATAATAACTTGCCTTGCTCCAACGTAAATAAATCCAATATAGCAGCCTGATTATCGATTCTTGAAATACCATAGGTTGCCATCCAAAAGATAATAGACTCTACTTGAAGGAAGAGCCAAATTCAATAAAAGCCATAAAATAGAAAGAGAACGATAAATGGTTAAAAGGGCTAGGGTTTAGGGTATATTCTATTTCCTTTATAGGGTATAGGGATTATTGGGCTAGTATTTGCTGGCGGTAGGTTTAGGTAGTATAATAGCGAGGGTTTAGTTGTTTGCTAGTCGTTGCTAGAGTTGGGTAGCATAACGACTTGATTTGGTATCTTCTTTAGCCGGTGTCAACAGACAGCATGACGGTTAGAGGAATAGGAAGTTTAGCGGTGTGGAAGTGTTACTCCGACAACCGTGAGTGGCGGCGGAGTGGTTAGGATCACACAGAGCTCAAGAACTAACTGTGCGGCGTGCTGTAAAGGTCGAGGGAATAGTGAGCTCCAACCGTTGTACGCATCGAGGCGTGGAGTGTCGGGAGCAGCACTTCGACCTTGGGTTTGGGTTTTGCCGGGCTTTACAACCAACGGTTCAACGTCGGGGATAGTAAACCGCGAACGTCCCCATGGAAGGCATAAAGTTTCAACCGGCGGCTTTTTAGTGGCTTAAGGGGCAGTTTGGGATAAAAGAAAATATTTGAAAGACAAATATAAATTCAAACGGTATTTGAATAAATTCAAATAAAATAGCAAATTGGGTTTCAAAATGAAGCATTTGAATTTAGATGAATTTATGTCCAAGTTTTACTGGAATCGGATCTACTGTTTAGGAGATATGGGCTTCTAAAGAATATGATTTGAATTAAATCTAGAAAATGTGAAAATGCACTGTGTATAGGCCCACCTGTCAGCCTTTCTTTTTCCTTTTCTTCTTCTTCTTTTCGTTCTCTTCTTTCTGTCTCACAGTGAGCCGAGAGAAGAGAGAGGAGAGGCCGAGTGGGGCGGCGGTGCTCCAGTGGCTGGGAGGCTGCGACGTCGGCGGAGGTTTGTGTTCCCGAGCGACGCGCACCCGGGGAGGGTGGTGGATGGAAGAGAGGAAGAGGGATGTGGCCGGAACGGCGAGTAGAAGAGCTTATCTCCGGTGGTAAAGAGAGGGGTGGTGGTGGCTTGATTCAAGGGGAAAAGGAAGGGGAGATGGGCAAAATGGATTCGCCGGAGTGGAGCCAGCATAGTGGCGCAAGGGAAGAGGAAGGGGAACTACGAAGGAGGAGATCGGCCGACGGCGGCGACGGCCGGACATGGATGGAGGGAGAGAGAGAGAAAAGAGCTTCAAGCTCGATGTGAGGAAATGATGGGGTATTGCCGGCTATTTATAGGCGACGAAGGGCGGTGGTCAATGGCGGTTTGCAGAGGGGAAGAGGGAGTTGGCCTTGGTGGCGGCGACGTGAGAAGGAAGGCGACGGCGCCGGCTGTGGCCTGTGATTGGTCGGCGACGGCGGCGCATACACGCGGCGGTCGCGGGAGGGTTGGGTGGCGGCAGTGGAGTGCACGGCACAGCGACGGCTTGCCGTGGTTGGCAAGGCAGCGGCGGCGGCAAGCGTACGCGCGCCACGCGCGCCCATGGCGCCGGCGGCAGCGCCCACAGAAAGGAAAAAGTACACCGAAGGTCCCTCAACTTTGTCACCGAGTTACAAAATCATCGCCTTTTGTTTTCTCCCCTTCAGCGGCCTCGAGCCTCCTTTGCGCCCCCTTTCTCATAGAAGCCGCTGGGTTGACCCCGAGAGCCGCTGGGTTGACCCAGAGGGCCGAATTCATTGGTAGAGAAGGCTTTAATAAGAATTTAGCCATGAGTGACCTTTTTAAGTATTGCAAAAGAAGGGGCCTGCTGATAGAGCTGGGCGGGGAGGCGATACTAGTTATCATGTTAGAGAAAGGCCTGGCCCGTAAGCTGGCCCCCCTTTAAAAGCCATTCCTTATTAATAAGGATTTGTTACGCGCGATATGCCGACAACTTACTACTGGGAATCGTGGGTGCCGTATTTCTTCTCATAGAAATACAAAAACGTATCACCCACTTCCTACAATCCGGCCCGAACCTTTGGGTGAGCTCCGCAGAATCAACAACCATAGCTACACGGAGTACGGTAGAATTCCTCGGTACGGTCATTCGGGAAGTTCCCCCGAGGATGACTCCCATACAATTCCTGCGAGAGCTGGAGAAGCGTCTACGGGTAAAGCACCGTATCTAGAGGTGAGTGAGCCTACGACCACCAATTGCTTATCGGCAAATATTATGCGGCGCATGAGGGGCGAGCGAGGGGGCATGCCAAGTCAGCAAAAAGCTACAGTCCTACAGTGCCCGGGGTGGTTGTTTTGCGAGAAAGCCCTCCGGTTTGTTCGTAATTCCGAGTAGGTCCCTTCCGAACAGTGCCCCTGAGGCGATATTGTGCGTAAGGACCCTTCTAAAATCCGGATATTACATGCGCAGGAGGGGAGAAACGCGAAATAGGAGCTCTATGTAAAAATATAAAGTCTAGGGGCTTTTTCGCAAAAGTGCCGCGCACTGACCCCCTTGCCGCCTCTCCTCGACTCCTCCTCCCTCTCGTCCTGCGCCATCATGACGCCGCCGCGTCCGCCTCCCCTCGCGCCGCCGCCGCCGCCGCGTTGACCTCCGCCACGGTGGCCGCATCCAGCCCTAGCCGCCGCCGCCCTCACGCACTCTCCTCCCTCTCGTCTCTCCCTCTCCCTCTCCCTCTCCCCTTCACGCCGCCGCTGCCTCCGCCTCGCGCCGTCGCCATCGTCGTCCCCGCCGCCTCCGCCTTCCCCTCGCTTTCTCCCCCAACTCTATCCCCCTTCGCCTCACCCCCTTTGCTTTCTCCCTCGACAGGATGACAGCCGCCGGCTGCGGCGTCGCCTCGCTCGCCTGAGGTGGACCGCGCATCGTCTCCTCCGCCAGCAAACCACTGCTCTTTTCCCCCTCTCCTTTAGCTCTCACCGCTTCCATTTCTTCCTCCCCATCAGTGTTGTATCAGCCCTGTGGTCTCGCCCCAAACCCTAGCGCTGTCATGGCGGCGGGGTCGAGCCCCCTTGTGCCAGGTGCCGAGAAGGCGCTGGGGTAGCGGCCTGTCTCGTCCCAATCCGTAGTGCGGCCATGGCCGGCGGGGATGAGCTCCTGTGCACCGGTGGCGTACAAGGTGTTGGGGCGGCAGTGAGAGGAAGGTCCAGCTTGGAGGAGCTGAGGAGGGAGACGCGGTCACGGACCGGTGGCGGTGGCCTTGGATCCAAGCAACAGTGGCGCACATCGCAAGCAGAGGAGATGTTGGAGCCAGGGTCGAGAGGGACGGCAGGGGCATTGCGGAGGTCGGCGCGATGGATTTCGGCCACGGCACGGCGACAACGACGGTGAGCTAATGCCACATCGCATGTTCCTAACTTGGCTATTTGTTTCAATCTTTCATGGATGTGCAGTTCCCAGATGTATATGTTGCTGACAAAGGGATAGCAGCATGCGGGTTTTCCTCATTATTTATGGATTGCTTCAAGATCATGGAAAATGTATTGGAGAAACAAGAGTAAGTCCAGGATCTGTTCCTAATTATTTTACCTCACATTATTATTTCCTGTTACTTTGCTTTGGAAGATCAAACATGCAGTGGTTCACCCCCTATGTTTCAATGGCTTGACAGTGACCATTCTATTTCATCTGGAGTTGCATAAGCCTTACCATGGAAACGATATGGCCTTATGTTGAGGCCCAGTATTCAAGTAAGGTAGTTCTATATAAACACCTCTGCAACTCAAAGCCAAGTTAGTGAGGCCTAACAAAAGGGTCCTCAACTCTATTTTTTCTATTCCTGCATCTATTTTCATGTATCTGTGTTTGCCCCACATTTTGAGGAAGCGATCCTGGGTATACTGGTAAGAATTTGCCCTTTCATTAGAGGGGGGGGGGGGGGGGGGCATCTAATGCAATGTGTGGTTTTCTCCAAACCTATGAGACTGACATATCATTATTTAATACAAATCATGATGCCATTGGATTTTCCCATTCATGTGTTCAGATATGTTGCACAGACGTTCTCCATGATATGTTCAGTTCAGCAGCTGGAGGCAGAGTTGCCACTCGTGGAGAATAACTCTTGTGATCTTTGCATACAGACTACCTGTATGTTGCTTCTAACAGGGGTATGTGCAGCACCACATAACACAAACTCCTCTAAAAGAAACATCTTTCACGTCTACCTGTTTCTGCTAACAAAAGCATTTTGTATTTCTCTCATTCACATGGAGAGTTGATTGGTTTGTTTGCAGGAATTTGTTGGCATTTGAATTCGAGGTTAGACAGTGGGGTTGTGACAAAAGGTGACACACTCACACACTTTGTTTCATTATGGACTCCATCAAGCAGTGTCATGGGCCTCCAAAATTGTTCATACGTGACAAGTATGATAGCTTAACCTCTTCTATTCATGTGTGAGTTAAGCTTGCATCTACTGAAAACTAAAGAGAATGCTGGCCTTCATGGATGTGATCATGCATTTTTTCAGGTATGACATTAGGGGTGAGGAAGCTTGCTTGAAGAGATACACAGACTCGTCCTTCAATACTGGTTTTGCATGTTCTAGGATGCTAGAGCCAATAACTCAAAGAGTAAGAAGACCTCTTAGAGCTATCGTAACGAAACTGGAAATAATAGATTTCTTTAGCTGATTATTTTTGTGGTTGTGGATGATTCAATCCACTCAGACATAGAATCATACCTGACCTAACCTTAAAGATCGAGTGCTTGGCATTTCTTTTCCATTTCTTCTAGGAGATTAGGCCGCCCCTGTAGAATCCTCAGATTTTCAGACCACCTAATGCAGCCAACAATGTCTCCAAGTACCCCCCCCCCCTCTCTATATATAATCATCTCATACTATCCAGTATCCTTTCGCTTCTATTTTCTTCCCAGAAAAACAATATCTTTTTTGTAGGTTGGAGATAGATTTGTCTAGGCACCGATGACTGGAGTACCGACAACTAAGTGGATCTGTGTTTCAAAGCTTCAAACCACATACGTAGAATCTGTACATGAGAATCTTCACCAGATGAGAACCCCTGCTCCATGAACCATTCAGAAGTGTAGATATCTTTCATTGCCTCACCTGACACAAACACTGTAGAGGACATCATGTAGACACTTTCAGTACCATGTACAACGGCAAGTAAAACAAGTATGTGTCAATGATTTTTGCTCATCTCAGCTTAGTGTTATGAGTTTTACATGTGGAATTTTCAGCAGATGCTGTAGGGCAAGGTCTTCCTTTAGAAGATTTACTGCTCTTAGGTATTTTCTAGAGCTTTAACTTTTAGTCATTTGTATCAACATTACTTAGAAATTGTATTTGTATAGCAGCTAACCTGATATTTCAGTTCATCGTCAATTAGTAGATAAATTTCCTAATTTGTACAAGCTATCTTCTGTTCTAGGTTATAGTTGCGAGCTAGATTTTGGCATTGTACTGCTGATTTGCATGCTCTCTAATGCAATCAGGTATATACGGCGCTATCCTTCAGACATATACAATGACAATACATAATGATTGTATTGATATTTCAGTTCGTTGTCAATTAGTAGGGAAAAATGTGGTTATGATGTTGGAACTACTCACAGAAAGAAAAAAATTGTGACAGTAACAATTTCCCCTCAATGGCAGTGCCTCCGTGGTGAGATGGATATGAATTTTTAATATGCCCCTGACAAAATAATATTCTACATCATTTTCAACGTTTATTATACTAGAGTACAGTGGTGCCATCTTAGATATGCAATGCCATCACTCTGGATGTTAAACAAGAAATGACCGACGTTGCTCTTGGACTTTAAATTACTCTAATGCCAGAATCATATGCATATAACTGGAGAACTTCATCAATTTCTTGCAGCTACATAGTTTGCACCTCAGCATGGAAATCTTCCAAACAAAAAAAAAATGGAAGTTTTTAAACAAGGCCTAGATTTGTAGTTTATGCAGACACAGGAAATGGCATGACTAGGTCACTGTTGCATTCTTATTGTGAGACGTAGTCTATTCGAAATGCAGTATTTGCCATTATCATAGGTCTTCATCTATTTCAATGACACATGAAATTTGCTCCATGTTGATTTGCTCATTTCTAATGGACAATCTTATGGAAACATCAAACTTTTTGTTGCACAGGTCACAGGCAGTCCTTGGTTGTGTGCACCATTCTGCAGGCGAATAAGAAAATTTTTAGTTCCTACCATATGTATTGGGGTATGCCACAAAATTGGAATCCATTTAATCGAATCCTAATGATACTTTGTTAGCTATCACTATGTAGGAATAATGATAATAATAAATTTCAGGTTTGGTGGCTGATATGGATATTGAGTTTGAGTGAGAAGTGCATGCTTTGATTTTGTATTCAGCGTTTCGTTTCTTTAGTTGTTTACTCGATCACCTCTGTCATCAATGGACTACTTGTCTTCATGCACCTTTATGCCATACATGCAAATATGTAGGGTGTAGGCCTCAGGGATAAAAATGCATTTAACAATATGGTGTATATGCAAGCTTAGGCAAAATTTTCAGCTACGAACTTACTCCTTTAGCCTTCACCTAAAAATTGCTTACTATTATTTTCCTGGAGTTGTCCTCAATTTTCTCAACATCACTCATATTCTAGACGCGTTAGTTACAACAAATAATGTGATTACTGAGCAGGAAGTTCAAGAATATCGGCATATTTGTAGGAAAATGATGTCTTCAGTCCAAACTGAGAAAATATTATGGGAGTCTTCTCTTAATTGCTGCCCCAGGCAGCAAGGCATATGGATATGCCATTAACCAACTCAAGAATTGCACTGTAAAATGTCAAAAACTAAATGGAAAGTATTTGTGTTCTTATCAAGGTCTTTCTGTTGAGTTTTAAGGTTCAGAGTTATGATCCCTTGATGGTCCATTTGTGTTGGTTTGGATCAACAACATGCCATGGGCTGCTGATAGTATCATGGCGGCTCTTGGGGCCAAGGTAATTGAATTCTTCGCTGTAACAATTGTTTCTCCAGTAATGTTTTGTCCATATAGTATACTTTGTATTTCAAACCTATCTTCTGAAATGGGGAAAAAGATCCATATTTCCACCTAGGGAATATAGTAGGCATGTTCATTTCTGATGACAAACCTGTGATTAGGACTAGCCATTAGCCATAAGTATTTACTGACCAGAATGTGGACAGAAATCCTTTTTCTATAGTTCTTGAATTTATACAGATCAAGAATAAGGATATTTCTATTTCGTCTTGTAGCAAGGCAAACTTTATGATTTGTTCGTTGTAACCACTCTATGAGGTAAGCATGATTTCGTTGACCGATGAAGGGGGTAAACCCTGTTGTGATTTGAAGAAATAAATTGGTATATTGATAATGCTAAAAGAACACTTAGTTGTGCTTGTACTTTGTTATAGGGAACTAGATTGAACTAGGTTTATGTTTTGTTTTCTGGTTCGTTCATCACTTTTTACAACCAAAATAATAACTAAGGTTCTTGCTCAATTTTTTTTTTTGTTATTCTAATACCAGTCAATATAACATCTCCATTGTTCGATATTTCAGTTATATCTATTAAACTACTTCTCCGAAGCTAAATTCAAACTCAGCATGTCACCCTATCCTATTTAACTGGTTTTCTTTTTTACAGCGTGAAATATATGCTATTTTGCCCATGTAACGAAGAGTAGTTAATTTGGGGATCACTGATCAGTGATCACATAAGCATCTATTTTTTCTGCTGAAAAAACAAAACAAACATTTTTTGCGAAAGCATTTGCTGGATAATCTATCTAATTGGTTTATTTGAAAAACAAAACTTCCATTCATGGTAAATTTCTATTTAGGAAAATGAGCTTATGTTTCCTCCAAACAGGGACTTTACCCAAGTTTTTATTGAAGGGCTTTCCATCAAGTATACATTTTGAATGACACCATGGTTTGCTAGCCCAACTGCCTTTCTAGCTGATATTTGATCATGTATATCTTACAATTGCTTTACAAAAGGCATTATTATCCTCTGTATCCATGTTATAATTTGAATCAGTTTCTTCTAAAACGGATTGAGATGTTTCAGATTTCAAAAAAAGGGTCCTAAATCCTATCATCAAAATAATACTTTTGTTGGAGAGTGTTGAATATTTTCAGAGTTATTTAATACGTATTGCAATATTATGTTTTTCTGCTATTTCAATCAGAATTGAGTTGTTGGTGATAAATTTTACCCAAGGCTATCATTTCATTTTCTATTCTGATATTTCTACATAGATTTTCTTTAGAAATTTGTTCGATTAATGCTCTTTGCTACCCTCAAATTTAATTTTTAATCTTGTCATACCAAATACATGAACATGCACCTTTCAAGAATTCGGTGTATTCTAAGCCACACCTCTACCATGAAGCAGATGTCATACGAGGAGTTTTTTGACCTACATCTGGCACAATCACTTAAGAGGTGCAAATAAAAATATGCTCACTATATGATCTTTGTTTTCTCCTTTCTTTCAGCTTTTCAGCCTTCTCTTTTGATTCCTTCAAATGGATAGACAAATTCTTCACTCTTCCGCCTTCACCATTTGTTCAACAATTCTTTGAGTAAGATCCTTGTTCTTCTCTTTTAAATTCAAGCACTCTTGTCTGGGATCCTGGAGCAATAATGACATTTTATTATGTTCCTCCTTTTTTTTTTTTTATCTTAGAACCATGTTTTGTAGATAGCCTGCTCTTCAAGATTTGTCAGTAAAACTTTAAGCTGCAAAATGTCATCTTCAATTTTCTTGTTGCTATCAACTGATACTACTATATCTTCAAAATTGAGACTTGCTGGTACCAACTGGAGCCAATTTCTCTGTGTTTCTTTTTGTAAGCTCGTCAAGTCCTTTAGATAAGCTTCGAGTGTGTCATTTCTATCAGCTTATTTTGCTTTAGTTCACATGTGTACTCTAAGTAGCTTATCACGTCTTTCTCGTTAACCTGCAGGTTTTTAAGGTCATGTCTGAAGAAATCAAGTTACACATTGATCTCCTCAGTCCATCTCAAATAACTTAGCTTCAGTTTCAGTGATGAGTGTGTCCTTTAGAACAGTTGCTAGCTGGTCTCTAATATTGGAAAGGTGGGACTAGAGTCATATTTTTACAGTTGAGGTACATCTATATTTGTTCACAGTGTGAAAAACCATCTTGCATCAAACTGTTTGTCATCTATTTCCAAAACTGGGTCTCTTAGACAATTTAACTATGTTTTTGTGCTCATCAAAGGAAAGCCAAGGAAAGCAGGGGCCTGACTCTTCTGACCAAGTTGTTACATCGACCTTGCAAAGGGTAGAGTGAAGATCTCGTCATGATCTCATATCATCGTGCAAATATGTGATTTCATTTTCCATATGCATCAGTGCTTCATTCTTAGAGTATAACGGCTATGTAATAGTTTTGTTCTCTCCAGATTCTGTAACACCACTCGTACGAAATTACTCACCAATGGCTAACATATAAGCCGTTTGATTCATATATATTATATGTGCCTTCAACTTTATTCAGCTTTAATCTTACAAGACCAGTAGTTCAGCCTAAAAACAGCAAAATAATCTAATTAATCCATCTATGTGCAGGCGGCGCGTCCCAACCTCTAGTCTCCTATTACCAATTGCAGCAGACTTGGACTAATGGAATTGCTTGAAGTGAAGACCAGTGAACAAAAGGCTTTACACAAAAAGAATTGTTTGACCTCTTTCGGGATAAGGCCCGGAAGAAGCAGGGATTGAACCAGGGCTTGTTGACACAGCAGATATCAAAAGCCTATGTTATCTCATTTTCAGGGACCGAGCAAGGGATGAGCGCCCTCTGATCTAACGACCAAACAAACAACTGCCCTTGTTACTAGAAATATGAAGCGTGCTAGCGCGCACTTCCTATTAACCAATTCACCAATTTTAAGATTTGTAAACAAAGATAATAGGAGCCGAAGTCAATCCCTTAAAACACTCCTCCCCGAGGGGACGTTATCGGTCGCTTCGTTCCCTTGTTTACTGATCTCTTTTCAGGAGATAGGTTTACCGTTGCAAACTCATCTGCTTGTAAATTCATTGTGTAAAATAACTCGTAAATTCATTGTGCCAGAATTGATCACTGATCAGGTGTGATCAGTCTCATCCGTCTAAGAGACTGATCCGGTGCGATGAGTCTCATCCGTGTAATATTTTGGAATTCCTCTTCCAACTCGTCCCGGAATGGGCGTTATGGCAAAGAACAAGAAGAAAAAGAAAGAAGGAATTTGTCCAATAGTAACAAATGGTGCCTCCACAGGTTGACATCCGATCCAACCTAGTAGTAAGCAATCCGCCAAAAGCAACCAAAATATTCCTTGGTGAATCGGTCGAAAACTTGAACTACGCACATACATTTCTTTAAAAAAAGGTAAAGCCAAGAGATATAAAAACTGGTGCTATTGCGGCTACACCTGGAGCGAGCCCACAAGAGCTTTTACTGTACCAGTTCCGAATATAAGAAGGGGCTCGCGGATTTTAACAGGTTAGGCTTAATCTACCCAATTGGAAATCTCTTGCAGTAGCTTTTACTAGAAATCCATTTCTCCCACAAAGCTCCTGTGACCTAACCATCTAGATAGAAGCCTCGCAAAGAGTATATGCCGAAAATCCTATGTTTGGAGTGACCATGAACACTGCTTGAGACCCTTCTTTCGTGAGAGTTGTGATTCCGCTTTCATGTTTTGGATTGAGCTTTCAGTGGATTGGAGGCGGGCATTTTCATTTCAACGTAGCAGTAGGAAAAGTGATTTCGGGGGGTTAGTACACATGGGCAGTTGGGACAGTTACAGGTAGTTAAGTTCGGTCTTATTCTTATGGGCAAGTGGTCCTAGAATCTCTCTTTCCTTCTCTAAAGTATAGCTTTATGAAACTAGAATATGAGTAAATATAGAAATAGAATAATAAGAATATCATATAGCCGTGTATTGGTTTTGATCCAAGTTTTATCCTACATGGCGGCTGAGTCAGCGTGGGACCCATGTGGACCCACATGTCAGCATGCCACGTTATCTCTTCTTTCTTCCCTTTTCTTCTCTTTTCTCTTTTATTTTCTTCTCTTCTCTTGTGAGGGTAGGCGGAGGCGGAGGCGGCGGCGCACGCCGTTCAGAATGACCGCCTCCCCGTGCGCTCCGTGCTGCAGATGCTCTTTTCCGAGCACGGCAAGCTCAACCGCCTCACCGAGCTCAGCGGCGGTGCCTCCTTCGGCGCGCCCAGCCTGGTATTCGACCTCCCGGGCGCCCGCTGCCCTCCAAGCGCGAGGTGCTCGCCCAGCACCACGAGCTCCGCCGCCTCCGCGAGGACTTCGCCCGCCTCCAGGTACGGTTTCATCACGGCCATCTCCGCCGCCACCGTTCATCGATTCAAAGCTTTGAGGTGTTCGTCATTGTCTTCGTCGCGACGTGCAGGTCCAGTGCAGCGCGCTGCAGGCTCAGGTGGACAGGCTAAGCATGGAGAGGAGGTGGCACGGTGGCGGCGGCGGGTTCTTCAAGTGGAGCACGTTCTGGTTCGGCGGCATGAGCTCCGACGTCGCGAGGGTGGAGGACTCCGAGAGCGGCATTGAGCGGCGGACGCCGGCGAGCGGGAAGAAGGGCAGGGGAGGCGCACTTGACTAGTTGCAGAAAGAACTCTGCAAAGCTATGTATGCCTCACTTGAGTACTAACTGTTAGGTTTGTCTATTGGATTACCTAGGTTTAGATCTAGTCGGTAGAACACTTTGGATGGATAAACAACAATAGATGAACTAACAAAGAGGAAGTGAGAGGGTTCAGGGATGTGACCGGTCGATGTTGAGGAGGAGGAAGTGAGGCCGGCCATCGTCGTTGTCGTTGTGCGCTTGACGTGGGCGGCGGCGACGGTGCTGCGCGGCAGTGGCGGTCGTAGGCGATTCCGGCGAGGTCATGGCGCGACGGTGGAGTCTTCCCGTCACTGGTTGTGCCCCCTTGATCGGTTAGGGTTTGTGGGGTGGAGTGGCGGTGGCGACGAACCTCGTGTCTTGTGCCGTCCCGTCCTCCACCCCTCTTTATATGGCGCAGGGTGACGGAGGCCTACCAGCCATTGGGCTGGGCGCCCCCGATCAGGGCGCGGGTCAAGGCCCCCTTGAGCCGTTGGGCTCAAGGAGAGGGAGATCCATCTAACATTCTCCCCCTTGATCTCACTATTTCTTTTAGCTTTTTCTATTCCATCACAGGTTTACATATAGAGCATGTTTCATCGTCACGGTTAATTACCGCTGGATTCGACAGCTACTATACACATCTCTATTCAGAAACAGATACTTTAACTTTTGGGCCCTATAGTCCAGGATTCATAAGGCTTCCCTTAAACACATGCATGCTACATGTTCCTTGAACATGTTGGGAGGTAGGCCTTTCATGAGCGGATTCGCGAGCATCCTTTCTGTTATAATATGCTCGAGACTGATTGTTTGATCCCGGACTTTGTCTCTCACAACATAGTACTTTATGTCAATGTGTTTGGCAGTACCACTTGACTGATTGTTGTGAGAGTACATTACTGCGGGTTCGTTATTGCAGTATAACTTTATTGGTTTCTCAATACTGTCAACCACCTTTAAACTGGGTATGAACTTCTTTAGCCAGTTCACCTGCCCCGTTGCTTCATAGCATGCTATAAACTCGGCATACATAGTAGACCCTGCAGTGATAGTCTGTTTTGAGCTTTTCTATGAAATGGCTCCTACTGCCAGGGTGAACACATATCCCGATGTTGACTTTGTATTATCTTTTACAAAGTCAGAATCTGAATACCCCACTATCTGGAGCGATTCTGATTTTCTGTGAGACAGCATGAGGCCTTTTGTTCCTTGCAAATAGCGCAAGACTTTCTTTACAAATTCCAATGCTCTAGGCCTGGATTACTTTGAAATCTGCCAAGTAACCCGGTAACTAATGCCACGTTAGGTCGTGTGCACACTTGCGCATTCATATAAACAATTTTAGCCATTTATATCTGGTATTGATACTGCCATCTATATTCAGGACATGTCTCAACATATTGCCAATTATCTTGTTATACACAGAGCCTGAACTGAGATAATGAAGAGATCGCAAAAATGTGTATTCGTGGTCTATTAAATTCTGGCCAATATCAAAATCTTCAACTGATTTTCCTAAATATAATTTTTTAACCATCGCAGTTGTTTCAATATAATTCCCGGGATAATGGATCCTACTCCAGATATGATGGCTAAAAGACTTGTACCGCAATATAACATCGTTACTTTAAAGACACTACAATTATCTGTCTAAACTGAAGCCTGAAGACCATGAGGTTCGTCTCTTTGAATGAACTCCAGTATCCAAATAAATATAGGGGCAAAAATAGAGGAGCAACAAATCAATAAAAAATCAAACAGAGGCAAATGCATGGGAAGGAACATACTGGCACATTCTCATTCCTTGGTAAGAAATAAAGGAATTATAGAATATATAGCTTTGCATTGACCAAGTGGCTTAGGTATAAACCAACTGGCCTGTTATAAACTAACAATATTATCTGAATATCATCTAATAGAATATTCAACCATACTTCAGATTTTTAAGGTAGGAAAAATGTACTGACCTCCCTCCTTATTCAGGATGAACACCTTATTCCAAGTCCATGTATAGATCAAGAATATAGAGAAAATACACTGAGAACTACAATGTGAAGAAGGCAGGAAGAACTGCCCACCTAATGATCTATCATACATATATCAGGAAAGTGAGCTAGTAAAAATGGAGATATAAACAAATGGTACTTTTGGACTCGCCAAATTGGAACACTGGATGCAATAATATGTCAAGATTGTCAGGTTCACCGAGAATCTTTGATGTCATCAGAAAATTTAAGCTTTGCCGGGTCATATGTAATACTTCCAGATTCAAGTCCATGTTTAGTGTCTTCTATTTCTTTCTGACAGCGCTGCTCATTTCCCATTTGCACACCTGATAAGAAGCACAAAAGGGAACTTATTACCAAGGATGAAAGCTGAAGAACTTAGTTTAACATGGCTTGCATGTTCCATTTGGAAAATAAAATTGGCTTCACCTTTACACTCACTATAACAACAAAAATAACCGGCATGTATCATGGAACTATAATAATGTACACCCCAGAGAAGACTGTCTAGACCTCCAAACAGAAAATAACCTCATGAATACTTTGGATGGGAAAAATATTGTTCAGTAGGTGCCAACAAACTAAAACGGTGAAATGTAAAAGGCTTAGAAGTTGGTAATATAAATTACTTCCAATAACCAAATTGCACAGTAGATAACAGACCTACAACATATTTGTTTGGTTCAAAGCACATTGTAGTCAATATAGCAAATTTTGGTTGTATCAAATATTGAGAAAGCCTATGGAAACGGAATTCATGGTACTAATAAACCTGATATGCAAAATGTAAGAACTAACCAATTCAAATTACATATGGATATTTTGTATCCTTAGACAATGGGTAATTCTAAAGATAAAATACAGCATTGCAGTTATTATTATAGATTAATGACAGGCATATATGTCACTCTTGTGTTCCCAACCAAAAAGTACATAGAGAGCTAGACCATGGCAACAGTTCGTATTAATACTGCAACACTAATGTGCAAACAGGTAAAACTAATTTGTGTAGACAAATGATCTGTTAAAACTCATGCTCAAAGAATGAAGAAGGGCATCTAGGAGACAAACCGAATCATAATATCAATACACTCAATTCATATACAACATATGCATGACAGAAGGAGATGATTAATTTGATCTGTACCTGGGTGGTGATGTTTAAACATTAGTACTGAATAATCTAGCCTTCACTCCCTTTTTTCTTTCCTTCCTACCAATCATGTGAAACTCACAATGAGCAGCAAATCAAGAATAGAGAGCAGGCGCTAGAACAGATATGTATATATGCATATAATAGGGAGAATCAATGTTTTAGCAGTAGTCATGTTGAAAGAATGAAGAACATCTAGGAGAAAAACCGAAGCACAATGTCCCAATTTACTTGCAGCCGTCGTCACCATACCTTGCCATAGTTTGTGCCTTGCTGCCGTCGTCGCCGTACTTTGCCATAGCCCATGCCTTCCGCCGTCGTGGCTTTGGTGCCCAAGCTGCTGCTCTTGCTCTCCCCATCCTGGCACCGAGGGGAGGTGAGCGGCATGGAGAACGGGTGAGGAAGACAGTGGAGAGTAGCGTTGTACTGCCGAAGAGGGCCACGACCGGATCCACCTGGAAAGTCGAGGGAATCGGACTTGGGACCGCATCAGGCATAGAGGATAGGGTGAGGGAGAGAGAGGCTAACGTGGAGATGAGATGAAAGAGGAGAAGAGGAGTGCAGTGGCTCGCATCCCTCTCGTCCGGGCAACCGACAATCCACCAGCGAGGAGGCCGCTGTTGCCGGATCTGGAAGCCCCGCCTCCTCACTGGTGGACATGACGGACTCGCTTGCCGGCGCGGGAGCGCGGGCACAGTAACAATGGCTGGATGAGGGCACGAGGGAGGCGAAGGACGACGAAGCTACGACAGCGACGGCGCGCGCGAGGAATGAAGAGAAGAGGGCATGGCGGCGCGCGTGCGAGAGGAAGCGGCGACGGCGGTACGGCGAGATAGCTGGAGTAGGTTGAGGCCTTGAGGGAGTGGAAGAGGAGGGAGTTGCGGCAGTGACGACGCACGGGAGTGAAGGAGGAGGGCGAGGCTGCGGCGCGATTGGAGGAGGAGGGCGAGGCGGCTAGGGTTTGTTCAGGCTTGCGAAATCCACACCGTCCGTTAGAGATCCGACGATCCCACGGGTGCGGAAGGGCCAGCACAGTGAGGAACGTGGACGGCCAGATCGACCCTACCTCGAGATCGGACGGCGGATATTAGCGGGGACCGGTGCGTAATTAACCAAAAGTGTAGGGTTTTTTTTGCAAAAATTGCTGATGTGCTGGTAGTCTTCCACCGATCCCACGGCTTTTAAGTAAATCTATATTCCATCCTTCCATAACGTTCAATTTAAAACTCAATCTCTCAATCTACAAATTAAGAATGTATTCTTTCTTATACCTTATAGTTTGAATTTAAACATCCGTGTTTATATTTATTTTGTAGTTTGCATTTAAATTTACATGTTTATATTTTAATCCATAGTTGTATCGAGAAGTATGGACTTACTGGTTATTAGTAGAACTAGATGGTGATGGTGCTGCATGCAAAGCGCAAAGCTTTCGGTACGTAGCTGACGACTACACGAGAACGAATTATTTGGAGGCGTCGAACAGATAAATATTAGTACTATACTAGAAAATCTCGCGCCAAATGGCGCGCCCCATTTAGCATGTTCTTATGCATGAACGTAGAAATTTCAAAAGATTTTGGTAGGATTAGGCCAACTTCATTAAATTGTTCATTTAACATGTAGATTTATTCAATTAAAAATCATCATATTTTAATCTATTTATGGCATAGCTATTAAAAAGTGTTTTTTAGTAAGTCTACATTATTTAAAATGTACTTATTTTAAAAATATTAATTATCAAGCTTTATCTTCAGCTAAATAAGCCATGGTCTTTAAAAATAAGCTTTATAAAATGGACTGTTTTTTTTATGTAAGTCTACATTATTTAAAATGTACTTATTTTAAAAATATTAATTATCGAGCTTTATATTCAGCTAAATAAGCCATGGTCTTTAAAAATAAGCTTTACAAAATGGACATTTTTAAATAACGACCGTACTCGTTTTTTATATATATAAAAAAGGCCAAATCGAATTTATGATAAAAGAACATCTTTTCCTCGTTCAAAATATAAGCATTCAAAGTTTATATCAGAATATAGCAATTGAGTATCCAGTCCCTTGTCTCAACCAATCATAATATTTCTTATTTAATTTTTCCACTTACCCACCTAGTTTATATTTGGTTAATATTTCTTATTTAATTTTTCCACTTACTCACCTAGTTTATATTTGGTTTTCAACTAAGAACTATGTAATAATGGCTATAGCTTCTATTGAAGTAAACACTGGATTTTATCCATTATCTAAAAACTCACCTAGTTTATTAATACCTATACCCAATTTCAAATAATGTTTTAGACCTTACAATGACGGGGCATTTCTCACGAAAGTAGAACTAACAAAAAAAAAATTCTACTCCAACCCTGAAAACTTTATTTCTAGCAATTCTCATGCAAATTTGTAGTGGCAAGAAATATCCTTTGCGTCCTTATCAGTTTTTAAATTTTAATTAAATATGTATATATACCTTGATTTGATTGGCTAACAGATGTTCTTATAAGGGAGTACGTAACAAATCTTTTAGTATTTGATTGTTTTTTTTTTACTTGACACAGCCTATTAAATTTTAATCGCTCTTTATTTTGCAAAAGTTCTATAAATATTGTATAATACTAGCAAAATACCCGTGCGTTGCACCGGGTAATGATATGGTGACTGAAATTTGATTTGAACTATTTATATGAAGAAAATGAATTGTAATTTAATGAAATATAAAATTTTCTGCAATATTAATTACACTCTTTTAAATTATAGCAAAAGTGATATTGCGTTGCAACGAATAGAAAAAACAGATAAAGTTGAATTAAAACATATTAAATTCTAATTAAATGAAATATAAATTTTCTGAAATATTTAGGTATTTTTTAAGTAGGTAGGTATACAATTAAATTAATTTATAAGTAAAGTAAGTGTAAGAAATAAAATGTTGTGGTTGGATTTAACTTTTATTAAATTTTCTATATTAATTACACTCATTGAAATTTTCTTGGAATTTACCTAGCTTAATTGCTAATTTTGATAATACAAATATCATTTCAGCATTTATTGAAATAAAAATCTAAATAAAAATCCTTTTTTCTCTATGGGCCTTTTTCAGCCCATTTTCTTCTTCAGCCCGCAAGAGACCAAAGTCTACTTAATACCCCCATACTCCTTTCATTTAGTGGACCGCGGGCCCACGTGCGGCCCAAACCCTCGATCGATCTCAGCCGTTAGTTTTGATGGACGGCTCAGATCAGATTAAAATTGATGAAACCCTAACCCTAACCCTCCCCCCAGCCGAGCCGAGCCGGCTGCCTCTTCCTCCCCCGCCCCGACGCCGCCTCTCCCCCTCCCTCTCCCCACCGGCGTCTCTCCCCCTCCCCCCAGCCGGCCGACTCCCCCGCCACCGGCGCCGTCCCTCCCTTCTCGCCGGCACGGCGCGGCGATGGTGGGGTGCGGCGGTGTGTGGCGGCGCCGCCGCCTTCCCCCAAGGCGAGCGGCGGCAGCGGCCACTCTCTCCACTTCTTCCCCTTTCTCTCTGTGGCGGCGGGAGGGCCGGCGACGCCCTCCCCTCCGCTAGATCGGGGGGAGGGGATGTGCGGCGGAGCGGGAGAGGCGGCGGCCTGGACGACGTGGAGACAGGCGTCGGCGCCGGCCGCCTTTTTTTTTTTTTGCAATTTTATTCCATGGCTATTGCTAACCGAATCGGATTGTGTATGGACGAAAATTAGATGTGACGACCGGAAAAACACGAATATTTATATTAGTTATAGATTTTACATGTTAAATATAACTATATCTTTTGCATCCATCAAAACATCACAAAAAAGCTGATTCCGGCTATCGGTTGGCAAAAGTGAAGCACTTATTAACACTCTTTATTATTTTATTGGTCGATACTTATCAACTGCATTAGTGCAAAGAGATCGGTAAAGTAATGGGTTTTCTAGAGATTCTGATGTGCAAGGGACATCACAAGAGCTTATATCTGATTGACACGTGGCAAAAATTTTGGTGATGTTTAGCTAATTTTTCAGGCTGCCACGTGGCCCAATAACATGCTAGAATCATGACCCTGATATAGGTAGAAGAGATTGCTGATAAAGAAAAAATGGCATTTTGCAACACATTTAACTTGTTCAGTGTTCAAGCTAACGTTGAACCTGGTACAAGTACAACATGCTGGCACGCATGTCCACATCTCGCGGGTCGAGGGTTCAAGCCGAATACAACACACGGCATGTTGCATTTCATCATAATTTAAAGTACTTAGCATCACTTTGAACAAGGTTTTGGTGGTCACATGTATATTCGCAACCTTCTTAAGGTGTCCGCAAAAGACGTGCGCAGCATAATACTTTGCAGACCTATGGTTATCAACAGCAACATGCCACTAGGCACCTGCACGAAGAAAAACAAGAAAAGATTACTGTAAATTTAAACAAGTGAAATTCTATTGAGGTACCCTAACAACTTGACATTACGATATATTGCTCAATTAATAATATAGGCGTCACAGCAATGATTTCCACATGTTCAGTAACTGTAGACTGAAACAAAACTCACGACATACCTTTTTGCTCATGTCTTTAGCACCTTCGTGAGCATTCTGAATGCAGCAGTACTGTACCTTCTCGATTCATGAGTACCACTCAGTTGCTGAATTCTTCCCAAGAAACTAATATTATGGTTCAGACTCGAAGACTCGTTACTCACTACTGAATTACGGAACTGTGGACGATGAAGCATTGACTTCTCATCTGCTGCTCCATTGGATACAGACAGCTGGGCCCCTAATACTGATCTCCAGTAGGGGAAAAAATTTCTCTTTATGAATGTTGGATCCCATCCTTTAAGTGCCTTTTTTCTCGCAGCCTGTCCCATAATTAAATGAAGATTAAGCTTTGTGAAACCCAAAAAAAAATTGTTAAATTCCAGCTTGATCAACCAAAGAGCACTTGATTCACAATATTTTCATATCTCCTGGGAGAGGTGTTTTACTTGAGCAACAGAATAAATTGTTTTCTGGTTATATTCAAGTGATGTCAACAAACTGAATTGCTTAAGCAAAAGCAGCTGAACCAGTAAGCAGCTGCACGGCAGAAACATAACAACCAGAAGCATAACAGACATCTATCAGCTTGATTTATTACCATCCAACTACAATAGGACTAATCATACTGAGTTCGTTCATTCTAACATCTTACCTAGGTCATGATCAAATATCAAAACAAACCATTGCACACCAAAAATCTATCGCAAGACCACACACACACAGAAAGGGAGGCAGATCAAATCTAAACACAATACTTAAAGCAAAACATTCTATCTCATTGGAGAAAATCAATTATTTTCAGATTGTTGACAGTACTATAATCTAGAATGACGCACTGCTGTAAAAACTGCCGAGCAACCTTTTACCAGGATAGAGAAGAGACCAGACATAGAGTTTCTACTTTTCTAGAATCCCAACTACAAGATAATGATCTGGCAGGCACTCTGGCTTATATGCACCAGCCAGTAAGATGGCAACTAATAGCAAACCTAACTTGGAACCTAAGTAACTGATCATTAGCTGCTGCTGCTCCCTGCATGCTTTGGTACATCATACTCCCCACGCATTGTTGCACAATAATTAACAAGGTGAATATAAGAAATCATCATTGGTAACATCGGAATACAATTACCTTTTTTTCTGCAGCAGGCAGAGAAGTAGACATTTGTGCAACAACCTTGGTTACATCTATATGACCATAAAAAATTTAATAAAGGCTCTTTCTGAGAAATTCAGAAACAGTTACTTAAATAATAAACACACACCTTTGTGAACTATGTCGCTGTAAGAAATCTTGTTATATGGACAGCTTCAATAACAAGTTAAAGAAATAATTAATAAACAACAAACATTTGCATAGAAAAAAAATATTATATTGAATACAAAAAGAGCAGTACAGGATCATGGTGTCAATGTATTCTTCGTTAGGGCAAAACCCGAATTCCTTAAGAATATATGAAACACGCGCAAGGACCTCCACATTGGGCACCTGAATGACATTAGAACCATTATATCAGATAGTGAAAAATGTCAGAAAATGAAACATAAAAATAGCATATATTGATAATATGGTCATGTAGTACAATGATATCATTGGTGGCAAAGAAATGACAAAAAAGAATGGTTTAGATAAAATTTAATTATAACAGATGAACTGAAAGAAGGTAGAACAGTTTGCAATCACATCGAATACAAGCTTACTTGGTAAAATAAAGTGCATATATTGATAATATGATCATGTAGTACAATGATATCATTGGTGGCAAAGAAATGACAAAAAAGAATGGTTTAGAGAAAAATTAATTATAACAGATGAACTGAAAGAAGGTAGAACAGTTTGCAATCACATCGAATACAAGTTTACTTGGTAAAATAAAGTACATATACAAACATATTCAAAATTACGTAACTATTTCTCTTCGTTTGCCTTAACTATATTCAGGATTAGGAACCAAATAATACGACTAGATGGTTCAAAAGGTACAAGGCATGAACATTAGTCATTCAAATTTCAACTTGGTAACTGTAATTGACTATAAATTATAAAAAGGTAAAAGTCTGTTTTTTGGCATTTGAAATTTCCTTGTAGTCCATTTTTCACCCTGAACTTTGAACTGGGCATTATACATGGTGCATTAGGCAGATGAACTACCTTGGGTGGTGTTCTGTTGCTGTTTTAGTGTAATTTTTTTCAATATTTTTTAATGTAATGTGTTTGGGCCTAGGCTCATAGTGCTTTCTTGAAGCATATGCCCTGAACTAAGAAACTAGTTGTTTTTTACCCCAAATTTATAAACTGGACAAATAACACACTAAATCATATTTCATGGTGGACAACATGATAGTGGTTCTCGCTAACATGAACTTCATCAGGTCAGTTTCATTGTTGTGGACCTAATCATGCGACATATATACTACCAAAATATGCAAAATATGAGCCTGCACTAGGGAAAATCACCACTAATACCAATATTTTTTTTTTAACTTTTCCAACTTGTTTGTGTCAACAATATCAAAATATCCTCAGGGAAATGTAGTCAGCTTAAGACAATAACAAAACCTATTGGTTGCCACTTGCCGCCATGAACCAATAATTAATACGCAAAGTATTTCGTTTTTTGCCGTTATGTGCTGTGCATCAAGAAAATTCACAAGGAGATAATAGCACACAAGTATTCATGAAACATGCAAAAGTTGCAATGGCCAACATCACTAAAATATATCAAAAAGTGTACACAGTTACTCTGTATATGCCTGCGCTGTGGTTACAACTACGATTAAAGAGGCTTGTTGCATCTCTAATAAAATTGATATAAATTGACATTTTTATACAAAGATTTCGTATACATTTCTGTAAATAATGTTAAATCAGTTTTGGTTACTTGAAGCAAAAGCAAAAAATAACTCACATAATATCCAATACAAAGTTGAATTGAAATGCAATAATATTTCCACGCTATAAATCACTAACACAAAAGGTTGATACAAATGCATGAAAATTTTATTACTATTTGAGATTTGTTTCCTAAATCATCTCCACAACTCAGATATTAGAATGCATATCAGCATCTGACAGGAATACCCTAAAGTTGTTCTTTTGGAAGGGTGAGCCTTCAGAACCTGGCTCCCCTAAGAAGCTAGTAGTTGTTATGAACTAGTGAGTAATGCTATAACAGGACAAATTGTAGGGGATATGGTACTAGAGTTGGGCGAGGGAGGAAATTTCACAGGGATTACTTGACAAATGGCATGCCCCAAATAATAGTACCAATCACCAGCTAGAGTCTGCTACAGGCTCTATTCAGATACTATCTCTTACAATAGATAAGACGACAAAAGGTTCTGACATTAATGCACCAAAACAGTTTTTTTGTTATCTTTCTTTTCTTTTCTTTTATCTATCCTCATGCAACAAAGTTTCCTTTTATAAACGCTAAGAGTCGATGTTAAGCCGTTGTTAAGCTTAACAACGATGTTTCACCCTCCTTTCCCCTCTCATCCATGTCAGCAAACTTTACCTTGTTACCAATGCTAAGAGCCTGCTATTAGTTGCTGTTGTATACATGCCCTAATTCAAACCTATCTCAAATCAACCAGAGGATAGTAATCTAATTTAATATGTTTCAAGGATAGCCATGACTACTCAAAATAACCCAAGGTACAGAAGCTCCTGCAACATGCTAAGGTCACATCCCTAACAATAGAGGGCTCCAGCTTCTCAAAGCAGCGGAGGCTCTTACGTCATAACTCATAAGCTTCATTAGACAGCTTACTCTTGTGATGGTTTTAACACAATGTTGAAGATAGATAAAACTGGACTGACCGTTCACTTTATGCTGGATATGCTACCCTATAGTACAAGTAACGGAAAGTGGCCACGGAAATCAACAAATCACTAGCATTCTTGTTAGGATCAGGGTATGGAGCCATGGAATTACCTATTAAAATATTAATACCAATATGAAAAAATATACAGTGAGTAAGAGATCATATGGTGCTGTGATTTTACACCATTAAAAAAACAATAGTACCTCTGAATGTGCTTGAATGTAGTTATCCAAAACCTCACCAGCTTGCGAAATTATAGTGACAATCAGACATTTACATTTCAAAAGTGCTCTTCTTTCCTCCAGCAGCTTCTGCCCCTCTGCAGTATCACCTTTATCACACACTAGGGAATCATAGTCCTCATATATACGTTGCGCGATAATGTCGAACCCATCAGGTTTGCCCTCACGGATATGTTTTCGGGCTGCCAGGAGTAAAACTGCGGATTCTACAAGCTTGTCATTCTTCATGTAATTCCAGAGCTCATCAGCTAGATTATCTGTTTTTTCAGCAAGCAGTCTAACTGTATCCAAAAAAACCTTCTGCACAATAAAAAGAAGGCAAAGGAATGAAATCTAAATGACTTTGAGCATTTGTATGCAAGCAAGCAGTGAAAAATTACTTCCTATTACATCTCGTTTCCACTAATTGTAGCAAGGATGAACTAGGATCAAGCGGAATAAAACCTACTACTCCCTCCGTCCCATAATATAACAACCTAGGACCGGACGAGACATTTCATAGTACAACGAATCTGGACATGCACATCCGGTCCTAGATTGCTATATTATAGGACGGAGGGAGCATTTAGCTATTTCCTCTGTTACAAATTACTAGCTTTATCCAAAGTCAAATATTTATATCCTTGACCATCAATTTCTATAAATTCGTGTGTTTTAACAACATGCAAATTATATATTATGAAAGTATTTCTCATGGTGAATATAAAAACATAAATCTTAATGTGTTAAACTATATGACCAGAAATAGACGGTCAGATACAGATAGCTCACTTAGGACAAAACTACAATGACTAGAAAAGGAGGGAGTAATGGAATTTTGAACTGCTGACTTCTTGCCTCTAAATTTGAAATAAGAAAATGCCTCAGCACATGTGAAAATTTTTAAAAGATGACAAACAGGAACACATTTTGTTGTCATGCTGAAAAGATGATACTTTGGAAAGAGCGTTAAGTGAAACAAACCATCTCAGGTAGACACAGCAGATGAATGAGCTTGTAGATATAATCCTCATGATACTGCACAGGAGATAGATTGTCCTCCAGATATTTATGCAAGCAAGTATTTCCAACTGCAACATGGAGCGGGAGTAGTCCGGGAATGCCAGCATCATCGACTGTGTGTAAATTGGCTGAAGCACCATGGCAGAACAGCAACTTGATCATGTCAACAGAGAACCGTTCAGCAGCTTCATGGAGTGGAAAAATTCCATATGGGTTAATGCAGTTTGGATTGGCATGCATACAACTGAGCTGAGGTGCCTTGCCCTCCAATACAGTTTTCGCACATCGCAAGGCATTATGCCTGACAATGTAGGATAAGGTTTCTGAGGTGATGTTACACTTAAATGCCATGGCCGCAGTACATTCCGCGAACAAACGGAAGAAGCACCGGACACTGTCCTTTCTCAAGACGGAGTCCAAGCGGGGAGATATATCAAAGAAGGCATCCCGCACCACCTAAATTGGTCCGTTCACAATCAGAAGAGATGAAAAGAAATCAGCTTTCAATGTAATAAAGCAAAACATAAAGTCTCATTGACGTGCACCTTCATGACAAAACATTTCATTTCAGCAAAGGGCACCCTTTTTTTTTGAGAAAATGGAAGAGACAGCTTACGTAAACTAAAATGCTGCAGGATTAAAAAAGGACAAACGTAACAGGATGATCTAGCAACTGAATTCTGTACATGAAGACTAGAGAGCAACCTGAGGGGTAGGGTCTGGGATGATTATATCATTTGTTAAGGACTTGGCCATCCAAGCATATTTTATATTAACCCACTGGAAGAGAGAATGTCAGCAGCCAGGTACCAATGGAAGACAGAAACCTAGAGGAAGAGTGCAGATGGGCTACCATACCTCATCAGCCTTATCCAAATCAGACTTCTTGATAACTAGAAAAGGGCGGGACGGGTCCATGTTATCTACGGTTGCTCCATCTTCTTTACCTTTACCAACACTTTCTCCTATGAAAGCATCTGGCAGAAAATGATCGGGAATTTTCACCACTATATGTTTGTCTGTAACAAGGAGGATTAATCTCTAGTTACATTCAAAAGAATATCATAACTTTGTACTGCTAGTAATATAATATAATATGCAATTGGTAAACAATGATCCTTAAGACTGTGAAGACAAAATAAATGATATTTAGGACATGGACACGATCTACAAAGTGGCACTTAGGCTAGCAATATCTATGGAAACATGATATTTCAAGTAAAGATGATTAAATATTATGAGTATTTTCCGTGATGAATATACTGTCAATATGTGCAGTACTTTATATACTGATGGTCAAAGTTAAAATAGTTTGACTGGTAGGAACCATACCCTGCAACAACATATATTTTGAATCAAACGGCACATGCATCACTGAAATTGATGAATTCATTGAATTTCCACCCCCACAGCTGGATATAATAATATTGTGTGTAATAGTATAGAAACCTATACTTCATTCTTAAAGAAGGCAGTGGTGGTGGCAGTGAATCTGCCACCACACCAACTCTGTTGTATAGATTATTTCTTTTACCAACTACTCCTTCGTGTTTTAATATTACAAAATAGTCCTTCTACATAATCTACAAGCACGAAACTGTCCCCAAAACCTCGCAATTAATTTGTTCCAAGCAATATTAGCACGCGTTTAATTTATTTTAATCCATCGCAAATCACAGATATTTATCTAGTATATGTGAAATGAACGGTAAAAAGAAGTTTTTCACATACTAGTTGAACGAGTGATGTGTAAAACTTATGGAAATCGAACAAATCAAAAAATAAGATTGATGTTTCTGTTCAACAAAACAATACCTCCTGCTGTACTAGATACGCCGAAAAGAAATCAAATCGGTAATTAGGCTCTGAATGTTTCAGAAGAGATCAGAATTATAGATTTGACATTTCGACATGAGGAACAGCTCCAGATCTGAGGGCGATTCGCAAATAATTTTGGAGATGGAAGAGATATACACCGTAGAAGACTCAGAGTTGAAGAAGAAGAAGAAGAATGGGAAAGAAGTACTGAAATAACAAAAATTGGTTGATGTAACTATTACCGAGGGCCGATTCCGACATGACCTCCTTGCTATGATAAAGATTGGGGCTTTCCTGGATGAGTAGAACCAGATCTCCAGATGAGATGAAGGGCTGGCTTATAAAATAGTGGTGGGATGTAGGAAAGGGGGCGGTGGAGAGTTCGCCGGAGGCGATGGCGGTGGAATGAGCACCTAGGGTTTCTTTATGGGAAGATATTTGTGATGGGGAACTGGGGATGGTGGACAAGGAAGAAAAGGATATGATCAAGGGCTCGAGGCCCGGCCTGAGTGCCTGACATGTTGCGGGCTGTAATTAAGCGCCTGGCCAGGCCGAGAAGGCCCAAATGAACTTCTTTCTTTTCTTTTTCATTTTTTTAAAAAGTCCACTTTAGGCTATGAACTATGTAGTTTTATTTGAGTCCCTTAACCATAAAATCTGATATAAAACTCCCTTAATTATTAAAACTAGTTGGGTGGCCCGCACAATTACACGGCTATCATCAATTTAAAATTATCTATTTTTACACATAATTTTATTTAAAATTATTATTCATGCTATTCTAATAATTTTATAGTTTTTAAAAGCAACGCCAGTCGCTACCCTTTACTCCTTTGTCACATTTTTATTTGCTTACTTGATCTATCACTACTTCTATTCATCCTCTTGAGAACTTTAAAAGTTAGGCCTTATAGTTTTTAGAGTACCTTATCTTATTGGGTTTCGTTTACATAATTTTTAGAAGTATCGTCAAACATCGCCAATTTACTACTCTACGGCCATCTGTTGCCACCTCAATTTATTGTCATCGGGATTTTAAAAATCAAATATAATTATTATTTGTGTTCCTTTTTACTTTCTATAAGTCTCGCCAATCGTTAGTGGCTTCACCAATATACTCCTCTACAGCAAACCCGCTGCTTCCCCTTCTTATTGCCATTGACATTTTAAACATAAAATATGATTATCATTGTGGTTTTTTTAATTATCCATAAGTCCCGCCAACCGTCGTGACCATGCTGCTTAACGGCATGCCTATCGTCACTCCTCTTAATCATCATTGTGATTCTATTTGGGGTTTTGTTTATAGTTTTTGTTGATATCCCATCAACCACCAACACTCTACTCCTTTACATGCCTATTGCTTCTCCCCTTTTTAATGCTATTTGTCATCGTTGTTTTCTAGATGGACTTTTTTTAAAAAAAAATTGCATATTTTTCATTCCGATAATTTTTATTCATAAATTATATTCAAACTTCAATTCTTATAATTTTTTTCCTATTTTTGAAAATTATTTTATTTGTTATTTCGAACTTTAGTTAATCTCATCATGTGTTCTAGATTGACTCTTAATTCAATTGTCTTTATTTTTTTCTTACAAATTTAAGTTATTTATAAATTTTATTCAAGTTGAGCTCTTATTTTTTCTTTTTCTATCTTTTGAATTTATTTTATTTTTTATTTTGAATTTTAATTAATCTCGTATTGTGTTCTATATAGACTATTCTCTTAATATTTTTTTCTTTTTTATTTCTAATTTCAATGGTTTAGTTAAGATAAAATACACTGTGGGATTTCGCTTGGATATATATTTTTTTTAGAAAATCATGAGCTGCAGTTAGGAGTCCGATCGTCTCAAGTTAGCATGCGAGTTTTTTAAACAGATTTCTTGCATGATTCTTTCGGTATTACCAAAAGCGAACGATCTTAAAAACCGACTCAAATACGGATATGTATTTCCAAAAGCAAACGAACTTAAAAACCGACTCATACATGGATGACTTACCAAAATACCGACAAAAACATGGTCGTTAACAAATTTTTATAATAGTAGAGAAGAGATAGATAAGAGATATAGATTAATACAAAAAAAAAACCGACTCAAACACGGATGACGAACCGCGGAAACATCTTCAATTTTTTATAACCGACTCAAACACAGATGACCGACTGTGGAAACATCTTCAATTTTTATAATAGTAGATATTTGGATTGTTTCAATATTCTATTCCTACTTGAAATCTCTTTTTTATTTTTTTTCTAATTCTGGATTTTATTTGTTTTTTATTTTGAATTTTAATTAATATCGTACTGGTTTCTTGTATGGACTCTTCTTTCAATATTGCTTATTTTAAATTTCGAACTTTAGTTATTTTTAAATTGTATTTCTATACGAAATATTCTTTTATTTTAATTCTAATTTAGGATTTTATTTTATTTTTATTCTTAATTTTAATTAATCTCGTATTGGGTTCTTATATGGACTCTTCTTTCAATATTCCTTATTTTTAATTCTGAATTTCAGTTATTTTTAAATTGTATTTCTACTTGGACTCTTTTTTTTTCTAGTTTCTAATTTTATTTTATTTTTATTTAAAATTTTATTAATCTCGTATTGTGTTCTTATATGGACTCTTCTTTCAATATTGCTTATTTTTAATTTCGAATTTTAGCTATTTTTAAATTGTATTCTACTTGGACTCTTTTTTCTTTTTCTCCGATTAATGTGGGAATTTCTTGCCCCCACAGCGATACAATTGTATTCCTAATTGAAATCTTATTTTTCTTTTTCTAATTTTGGAATTTATTTTTTTTTCAAATTTTAATTAATATCGTATTGTGTTCTTTTAATATTTTTATTTTTTATTTTCAATTTCAGTTGTTTCAAATTTGTATTCCTACTTGAACTCTCTTTTATTTTTTCTATTTTTGGATATTATTTTATTTTTTATTCTGAATTTTAATTATTCTCGTATTGAGTTCTTATGTGGATTCTTCTTTCAATATTGCTTATTTTTAATTTCGAATTTTAGCTAATTTTAAATTGTATACCTACTTGAACTCTTTTTTTTTGCTAATTTCGGATTTTATTTTTATTTTTATTCTTAATTTTAATTTATCTCGTATTGAGTTCTTATATGGACTCTTCTTTTAATATTCCATATTTTTAATTCCTAATTTCATCTATTTTAAAATTTTATTCCTACTTGGAGTATCTTTTCTTTTCTAATTTTGGATTTTATTTTATTTTATTTTTTTCAAATTTTGATTAATCTCGTATTGGGTTCTTATATGTAAACTTCTTTCTATATTGCTTATTTTTAATTCCGAATTTCAGCTATTTTTAAATTGTATTTCTACTTGGACTCTGCTTTTTTTTCCTAATTTTGGATTTTATTTTATTTTTATTTTGAATTTTGATTAATCTCGTACTGGGTTCTTATATGAAAACTTATTTCAATATTACTTATTTTTAATTCCGAATTCCAGCTATTTTTAGATTGTATTTCTACTTGGACTCTCCTTTTATTTTTTTTTTCTTTTTCTCCGATTAATGTGGGAATTTCTAGCCCCCACAGCGAACGTGGTGCCTCCTTTCAAAACTATTTTAATAATATAATCGATAGATAGATATATAGATATACTAGTGCAAATCGAGTCTCCCAGCGGTTTAGTTAGGTGGTTTTGTCCCACGTGACAATGGTAAATCGTACCATGAAAATTGAAAGAATTTCGTTGAATCTACCTCCCATCCTTTCTCCTTTTCTTCTTCCTCATTCCTCTGTCTCCCCATCTCTCTCCACCGTGCACATGTGGGTCAGCGGGCAATGGAGACACCGATCTGGTCGGAGAGCACCCTCAGCCATCGCCGTCGCAAGTGGCAAGAAGAGACGGCGTCACCATTTTCCTCGCTTCTCGTTGTCATGTTGATTACGCTATCCTTCACTTAGATCCAGAAGACGCCGATGGCTGAGGACTCTGGAGCACTGTCTGTAATTACATTGGTGATGTTCTTTTCTTTTGAAAATAAAGATGAAGATGAAGAATACGTTTTTTACATAAAACAAGGTGGTATTAACGTATGATTGATTGAGTTTTAATTATTACAAACTTGAAAAATAGATTAATATGATATTTTAGAGCAACTTTCATATATAAATTTTTTTACATGAAACGTACCGTTAGCAATTTGAAAAGCGTGCCACGAAAATCTTAATCTTCATCCAACTTTTATTGGAGAAAAGAACGGGACCATTGCCCCCATTCTTGTGAACCTCATCATGCTCCAGAACTTCTTCTCCGGCGCGCTACCAACCGATAGTGACGGGTGATTGGCTGGTTTGGTGGTCGTCGGAGATGTCTCCCTTGATTGTTCGTTCTTGGATGGGTGGTAGTAGTCGGGTTAAGCAAAAAAAAAATTCAAAGATTGAATTAAGGTAGTTGTTATCACAACTTCTTTTTGCTTGGATGGATGCTATTGTCGGTGTCTCCATTTGTTGCTTGGATGGTGTTGATGGTCCTTAAGTACCAAATTCGATTATCAATTCATGCATAATAACAATTGAAAGAATATAAAATAGAATACCAAACTTAGAGGTAGTAGTCTTGGTGAATATTTATATATAGGTAAATATATGGACAAAAATCATCCGCCATGTGACCAAATACACCTTCGGACAATCGGACACGATTACACGGTTTGGAGGCCCCACGTGTCAATCAAAACCACCTAAAATTGAGTCCAGCCAAAGTACAACATGTTGGGGGCCCACCAGGCAGCCTCCCAACCGAATGAGTGGCCGGTAGGTGAGCCAGAAGTTCGGTCGAACTGCCTTTGCATCCCCTCGCCATCTGCCAACACGTGGAGCAAGATACTGGAGTCCTAATCGCGGTTATGTGTGGTTTCTGAGCTTAACCAACCCACAAACCATCATTACAACTAGGGGTGGCAACGGGGAGGGTCGGGGCTGGGTTGGACGGGAACGTGTCACACCCTGATCCGGCACCGCCGTACAACGGCACCTGACAGGAGCGTGTCGTAGGAAAAACGGCGCGAACCGCTTCCTACGAAACCGCGATCACAGTACCAGTCTCAGGACATAGCGCTGGTACCCACGGTGACAAATATGAATCATTGCAATCCTTAAAATAAATAGAGGATTTATTTACCTTGACTTAGGTTGCAGCTCGGGACAACCCGAGAATACAACCGACGACACGAACGAGGCAAACACCAACAACAGCAGCAGCAGTGGAACCAACGGTCTAACACCCAACACCACAGGCAATACTAGGGAACTAGGACGAAACCTTAATCTTCACTTCACTTCAACTTCACCTTCAGAGCTGGCAGAACTATATATATATAGAGCAAGGGTGAGTACTTATGTACTCAGCAAGCCAGGGGGACTTAGGTGGTTAATGCAAGCTTCAAGGAAAGGCTGTTATTTTAGCAATCAAATTTGTTTTCAAGTTTTCAACAATCCAAGTGTGTGCTTTCCACAAACAGAGCGAGACAAGTCTCAGCTTGGTTGGGGGCGAGACGTAACCAAATTTGATTTGCAAGATTTACACAACTCCCAGAGTTGGCCTCAAAGTTGGTTTCCCAAACCAAACCAATTTTCCAATCTTTCAGAGTTTTGGTTGTCTCCAAACAACCAGTCATTCTCAGGGACTCCCTGTCCCGCTGTCTCCCTGACATCTGCTTGCTTTATCCAAACATCAGGTTTCCCAAACCTCAACATCTTTTCACAAAGCTGGGTAAAACAAAAACTACGCTAAGGAATCACCTCACATCCGCCCATGACCGTGGGCATGGCTGTTCGAACAGTTTGTTAACCTCTGCAGAGGGGGTACACTTTACCTACATGACGTTACTAGCCTTGGTCACCTAGCCCGTGCGGATCAAACACGTCTGGTGACTTGGGGCTTTCACGACAAGGCATTTCCAAAGCCAACACAGGGTTGCCATATGCCAACGAGAGGGGTTCCGGACCAACAACAGGTTAGGTCCCAGACCATACTGTGCCATGAAGCCCAGGGGTTCTCCCCGACACCACCCCGGCGAATCCACTTGTCTCTTGGCATCAAGGCTTCCCTGGCCTAGCTAGTTACTCAGCCAGGGGTGTCCCATTCCACCCATGTGGTCGCACTTGTTATATGCTCGGATGTAATTCCAAAGGAATCGGTCCTTAAATGTGACCGCACAAGCATTCCGCCCAGGAATGGCCTTGTGTCGCGAGTTTTATTTTTAAAACTCATTTTCTTTCACAAGGCACCGACCCAGGCGTCGGGTTTTCCAATCCTTTCGTAAACCAAGTTTTACCCAAGATGTTTCTCAGATTTTAAGTTTTGAAGGCGACCGTCGATACTCGCACAGAGTGTATGAATACCGAGGCGCAACCAGGTGGTTACAAGGGAGCATGATATAGCAATTAACAATGGAAGGATCAAATGCAACAAGTTAGGTAGGCCCACCAATCTGCCTCGCAGGCGGGGCAAACATATTAAGTGCAATCCTATCACTGAATAATATTTTACAATCAATATAATTAAGTTCAAATATAGGCTCAAGATGTTCAAAGGTGGCTTGCCTTGCTCAGGGTCTTCACGAATCTTCGAGAAATCCGCTTGACGAAAAATATCCGGTAACCGCAACTAGGCGCATACAATCAAAAATCTAAACAAGGACCAAATAGAAAAGGATCCTATTTAGACTAAAATAATAGTGCCATTAGATAGATCACAATTTTACGGAATTACTGGAAGTGGAACGAGGTCAATCGGAGTCACGGATCGGGAGATATGAATTTTTGGAGGCTTTAAATGAATGTCTGGACAAGGAAATGATTTATTTGATTCTTTGGAGCGGGGAAAACAATTTGTGGAAATTTTGTGGACAAGGGAGGATATGTACTTATCCGATGGGAATAAGAGAAATTATTTACGAAGGTTGTTTGAATTTTCTGGGAGGAAGGAAAATATTTGTGGAACAACGGAAAAAGGATTTATTGAATTTTCTGGATTAAAGAAATGATTTATTGAATTTGTGGAAAAGAATATTCTTTTTAGTCACTCATTGACGTGTGGGGCCAACATATGGTGAGAGAGGAGTGAATAGGGAGGGAGCAATTATGGACTTTTGGCCACTGTGTTTGGGGAAGGGAGTAAAGATAGACTTTCCTTGTTTTTTAGGCCGAGGAGGAAGGTTGGCCAATGGGCCAAGCCCACGAGCAGGGAGAGAGAGGAGGGGGCGGCTGACTGGGCACCATGGACTGGGTCAAACGCCACATGGGCAGCCACGGTGGCAAGGCGAGAGGGGAGGAGGAGGCGCCTGGATCGGACGGCTCACAGCGGCGCAACGCCGCCGGCGAGCGGCGGCAAGCCGGAGGGGCCGACAGGCACCGGAAGCGAGAGGGGCTCAAGGCGGTTCCATCCACCGGCTCGGATGAGGGAGAGGCGGCGCGATGGCGGCCATGCGGCGGCGGGATGGGCGGCACGGCGCGGACGCGGCCGGCGAGGCGGCCAGCCGTGGCGGCGTCCCGGGGAGATTCTCTAGGGCTCAAGGGGGCGCGACGATACGAGGGGTTCGGTATGAGGAGACCGATGGCGGCGCATGGCCGAGCGCGGCGCAAGCGTGGCGAGCGGCCGCGGTGAGAAGAGGAGGAAAGAAGGGGAGCAAGCTGGAGGAGAAAGAGGCAGGGACGACCAACCGGCGGTGACGCGCGACTACGCGCGGCGGCGGGAGCAGAGCAGGAGGGAAAGGGTGACGCGGCGACCGGGGGGAGGAAGAAGAAGCCGATGGCGGTTCTTGGCGCCCGCGGTGGCAAAACAGAAGAGGTGCGAGGAACTCACCGACGAACGGAGGCATGGGCGCGAACGCACGCCGAGGAGGCGTGGCGCCGAGATGGCGCGGCCGGGGAAGGATTCAACGGCGGCAGCGAGTGCGGCATTGGGTAAGGGATGAGAGGAGCGCGGCCATGGCGAAAATGGAAGGGAGGAGCGAGGTGCTCACCGGCGGCATGGCATCGAGTAGGCACGACAAAGAGAGGATAAGAGAGGTGAACGCCCGGGGCATGCGGTGGCGTCCTTGGTCACGGCGGTGGCGTTCTTGGCCGCCGCGACTAAGGAGGCGGCGGTGCTCCGGGGTTGGCCGTGCGACGGCGACCGGAGTTGAGGGAGGAAGCGGCATGGCTTCACCGTTTGAGGCACGGAGCAAGGGGAGGGAAAAAGGGGGTCCCGGAGTGGAATTTATAGGCGGGGAGGGCGGGAGCTTGCGAGCGGCATAGTCGGTTTAGAGGGGGAGCATGCGAGCTGGCGCTTGGCTGCCAACCACGGGCGACATGAAAACGACGAACGACGGGGATGCGCTCGGTGGTGGAGGCGGTGGATCGAGCGGTGGAAGTCGAATCACTAGGGCAGGAGCAGCTGCACGGCGTGGTGAAAGTGGGGACGTGGCTGAGGGCTCTGCCTCCATCCTTTGGACGCATGCGCACGGAGTAGGGGCGGGAGGATGACGCCGGCGGTGATAGCGTGGATGGTGCGGCGTGGAGCGGCGACAAGGTGGCAGCACGCGATGCAGGTGTTGGTATTTTTTAACGATATTATTAGAAATATAATTTCTAACAATAGCGCAGAAATACTCAGGGTATATTATGGTTACAGAGTTTATCCGCAATAATGGCGTAGAAATACTCATGGTATATTATGGTTACAGAGTTTATCCGCAAGCTCACGCATATACCATTGTAATATTTCACCTAAGGGTATCGCATTTATTTTATCCCATAAGAATATCATGTAGAGAGAACTTGACTAATAATTTATATATTACTTGTGATAATCATATCCTGAGCAGGAGTTAAGATAATCCAAGGGTAGAGTGACACACAAGCAATAGCTACTCATTCTCATAATATATTATCTAAGCTAAGTGGAAAGAAATGAGAAAGAAAATATATTCCTATAAATATATTCCTATACTTCTAGTATACATACATTCTTGTTATCTGATATACTAGCTAATACTCTCTATCCGATGCCCTCCTGGTATTTCGAGAAGCCACCCCTAACTGTCGAGTTCCTTATGACAGCCCGTCATGACCATACAATCGGGGCTAAATACGGAGGAATATCCTCCCCAGGGAATTAACTTAGGATCATATACACGCGCGGAGGAATACCCGTACTGAGTTGTCACCATCAGCGGCCCACCTCTCATCCGCAGCATATAACCCCAAATAATGATATCACGTAATCTAGACACCACGTCTAAACTTCCAGATACTACTCTAATATCATCATCATGACATAGAGTAAATGCATAAGTAAACATTATACCCGCACCAAAGCATCTCCCAGATAAGCTAGCAGCATATTCAGTATAATATGAACATAATGTAAAATTGGCATTCATATACTCGGAAAGTATTCCAATACCATAAATGTATAAAGAAGAATATTTAATAATAGTACAAAGCTTACAAAAGAAGATAGGAAAGCTACTAGAGCCATACCCGAACTCTTTCGAAGACTTCCGGACTCCTAATTTCTACTCTATTCCTATTCCACTAGCTTGATACTACTAATAAACTAAACTTGAGAGAATATGAGAGAACTTTACTTGAGGTGTGTGAGTGAAGTGGGAATGACAACTCCTTTTATAGCCTTCCAATGACGTTGTGAATGTTGGAATGGTCGGAAATACCCTCTAACCGTCATTGGGGGCTAATCCACACCTTCCAGGCGAAGCCCTGGATCGGATGGCACTGAGGAGGGTTCAGCCGAACCTGGGGGCTGCCCAATCTAGCCCAATTTCGGCTGGCGGCCTCCTCCGTTGTTCTTCTCCACAGACTTGTGAATTTTGGCCCAGTTTGTCGTGTCAATTCCGAGTCTTGGCCCATTCATATATAAGTCTGGTTCTCGACATCATCCGATTGATTTATCGTCTGTGTTGATGTCGATTCTCCTCCACTTTATGATTATTCTCCGCACAAGGTTAGTGAACCTAATACTAGTGGAATATTATTATTCTAACATACTCTCTTCTTTTTTAATAGATGACGCCGTTGACTTTTTCTCACATGTTTGACCATTCATCTTATTCAAAAAATTTACGTAATTATAATTTATTTTGTTATGAGGTGTTTTATCACTCATAGTACTTTAAGTGTGATTTATATCTTATATATTTGCATAAATTTTTTGAATAAGACGAATAGTCAAACATGTGAGAAAAAGTCAACGGCATCATCTATTAAAATAATGGAGGTAGTATATATAAATTGCAAGCATCACTAGTTCTCCTCTATTTTGGTAATATTGACGGTCGAAACTGATCGATAACGACCGTCAACAACAGCAGGCAGCCCAGTGCTGATGGCAGCGGCGACCGGGCGGACAGTCGGTCATCGCGCGCGCGCGTGAAAATCGAACGACGCGGCCGGATTTTGGGTGGCGTCGGCGGGAAGCGGCGAGAGAGAGAGAGTGGTCACGCGCGACGCACGTGGGAGAGGAGATGCAGGCCAGGCCATGGCCGGATTCGGCCCAAGCGAATATGAGGGAGGTAAAGTAGACTTTTACCAGGAAATCGCTTTAAGGGATTTGGGGGCAATTGGTGCGGGATTTGAATTCAAATCGAATATTTGAACTCGGCAAAACATGGGGAAGCCAAAGAGGGGATTCGAAGCGAGAATTCGATATTCTTGGAACATATATATAATCATGGGGAGGCGACGCTGGCGAACTTGTTAATGGTATTTCTTAGATTTAGCCGCTTGTCAATGATATTTGTTGGATTATCTCTTATTTTATTGTTCGAAATGGAAGTGATCTTCCTATTTTGCTGATGTAGATGCCACTTATTGATGTCTACAACAATGAAAGTTAGTAGGGGACCACCATGAATCATACGCCAATGTCGGAGGAGACTAGCAGAGAAGTCCTCCGGGACGGTCGCGGCGCGAGAACGACGTAGAGGGAGAATTGCCGGAGCAGCACGCAGTTGCCGGAGAAGAGCGAAGTGTAGTCGAGGAAGATACGGCGACACTGGCGATGAATCATGCTGGACGAAGACGAAGGCGAAGTAGTGGGACCAACGGCCTGGATGGCGACGTCAGTAACCATGTAGAGGTAGCTGGACCACCGGTCTAGAGCAGCGACGGTGGCAGCTTGGAGATGCGGCGACGATGCTCGAAGTAGACGAAGAAGACCCTGAGCGGCTGACGATGACCAGTGCGGATGACGAGGGTGTCGAAGCGCGAACGGCGATGAAGACGACGAGGGGCAACATCGTGACCCATAGGGGCGACACAGGTGCAGCTTGATGTCGATGCAGCGGCGAGAACTTCACCAGTAGGGAGGCCATGCTGAGGAGGGCGCCTCTCAGCGTTCCAACAACAAGTGGAGGTGGACCACGGGCGGTGGCACTGCGGCCCAAGGGGGCGACGCAGCGGCAACCCGAAGCTTAATGGCGTAGACGTATGCTCGATGACGATCGGTTGCAGAAGTCGTTGTAGCCGGGCGCCTGAACGGGTGATCAAGTCGAAGATGCGTGGGGCTGAACGATGAAGTCGAAACAGAGTCGATGCCGATGTCGGAGATGTGTAGAAGTCGACGAGGCGGTGGGCGACGCAAACCCGATCTATGATCAGGAAAAAAAAACACACACACACATGTACAGCAGCAGCAACACGGTAACACCACATCTCTTCCTCAATGGTGTCGGTCCATAGACCAAGTCCAGCAACCTCTCTGCCTCAACGGTACCAGCACCAATGACGCATGCACATCTGTCCTCTCCAGACCTCCACAGCCAGAGCCAGCCATCCATGAAACTCCATGTCTACACTTCTCTCTCTCCTCCCTTGCAGTCAAGCAAGTTCACAGAAGAGAAAAAAAACAGGACAGGGTGTCACGTGTCAGGCCCGGCGGTGCTGACAGCCGACGTCAGGAGAGGGCGCAGGTGGTGGAGACGAAAGGCGGCGGAGTCGGAGGGCGTGGCGGTGCAGGGATGCGGCCGGGATGAGTCCGGCCGGCTGCAGGGCCCTGGCGCGCCGATGGCGTCCGTGTGTCGACGGTGAAGACGGCACGGCAGAGGGAGCCCGGCGACGCCGGCTGTGGACCTCGGCGCGGTGAAGAGACGGAGGATGAGCCGGCGAACCGGCTGAGTGGATCTGGAGGTGGTGGAGGCTGGCGACGGCTCGGGATCCGGCGGTCGGCATGGACCGAGCGGCTCGGGATCCGGCCGTCGGGGCCGCGCCGGCGGAACTCGGGCGACGGGGCTGGAGCAGAGACGGACGCCGTGGCTTCCAAGATCACCAGATCGACGTAGCTGCTGTTGACTCGACGAAAAACGAGCCCCGCCGAGGAGATCGATCTACTCGGCGGCGCGACTTGACGAAGACGACGTAATGACGAAGACATGCCGTCCAAGAAGATCAAGATCGATCATCTCATGACGACGACGCAGATGCGAATGACGAACGGAAAAAAAAACGGGTGGCCGCCCTCGGGAGATCGCTACTCCCGGGGGCGGCGGCGGCGGAAGCGTGAGAGCGGCGCTAGATCGCCTGCTCTGATACCATGTTGGATAGTATAGGGAGAGAGGATACTGCGAATATTGGACACATTGTATTGAGCCTCAGGGGGTCAATATATATAGGAGTACATGGGAAAGAGATAAGAAAGGATTACAGATATGGAAGGAATCCAAACAAACCAATCCTATTCTAATATAACTCTAACTTCCATATACTCTAACAAGTTGATTCAAGTTCATTCATGTTAAAGAAAAGACATATTTTGCTATGGGCTACTGAAAGACAATGTAAAAATGTGTCACGGCTAAAAAACAACTAAAAACTAAAATTTGCTATAAAAAAATTAAGTCCAATTAGAGCGAAATCTTCTTAAAAATGCAATAATTTTCAAAGGATACAAACTTCTAACTTTGGCGTAATTAAGAGGAAGGATTGAGATGAAAACAACCCACCAAGCGGAAAGTACACAGTTAGGAACTGTGTAATCAATTTAATGGTACATCAAGATGGTTAGTTCAAGCTATTATGGATGATTAATTGATAACCCAATAACAAAGAAAACGATTTCTCTCCAATACTCGAAAGGAAATCTATTGGGCACAACATATACTCTCGGAGTGTTAGAGATGTGTTTGACTCACTAATCTCATGTTACCTTTGGCTAATGGTCTTTGCTCTACTTTTGTCCTGTCTTCGCCACTGCCTACCTGTACCGAACAGAATGTGACCTTCGACTATCTCCTGCCTATTTTTTCTTGTCGAAGTCATCGTTGTCCATCCATCCATGAATTGGTTGAACATGGCAAAGTTAATTCAGACCAAGAATTCAATCCTATTGGCCAGTATGAGCCAAACACATTTTGGCGTTGTTCTCACCTTCCTATATAAGCCGGGAGTAGTAGCGCTTCTGCTCGTGGCCGTTAGGCTCTGCAAGAAGCAACAACAGGTCAGATGTCACAGGTTGAGTCGAGCTTGAGAATGGCGTCTTCAGCTGCTTCCATGCTCGACATGGCGTTGCTACTTGCAGTCTTTGCCTCCATCCTAGCAGGTACAGAACTCTCTCACTGATTTTGTTCCCCTGCTTTTCTTCTAGCATACTCTGCTTCAGTTTCGTTCTTGTGTTTTTTGTATTAGCTTGCAATGCGAAAAGTTTATATTGTCCTAGGTGAAGAGTTGTGCCTTGAAAAAGTTGAAATTGGTGTACAAGCCATTGCCGAACGTACGAGTGAGTTTGTTGATTTCAAGTAGTGGAGTTACTATCTTGCACATTAGTACTACATGACAAGCGTTACGCGAGATACTCATTTAATGAAACAGTAACACGGTAAGAAAACAAAACATGTAAGCAATCGAGGTAGATTTAAGGACGCATCTCTTTCTTCAGCATGAACGCTATGCATGGAAATATACAATGCAAACGTTTGGTTTGATGAAACACGGGAAAATTCTCACCGTTCCTGTGAAATTCGTGCACGATTACGCATAGTTCTACTGTATTAAGAAGTAGTATAGTACCACAAAGCTAGATTCTGTTAGAAAATTAATTGGTTTTAGGGGCGTCATTAAGATGCATGATGTGTGATAGTATACCAGCACTACTGCACTAGCTAGATTACGATTCCTTCAGGAGAGGTGAAAGCACGCACATACCAGCTTGTCAGTAACTCACTTGCCCAAAAACCATGGACTAGGATCCCTTTGATGGATGATAGCAGAAACTGAGTTCATGACAGATATTTGAGAGTAACTAATATTACTGTAGAAAGTTTAAAAGTTGATTTAAAAAATGTTGGCTGGTGAAGAAAATTTTCGGAGAAAAAGGCTTAGGAAGTGTACCACGACTGCCGGTGACAATCCATCAGTCCATAAGCCGAAAAGGATGTTTCTTTGCATTGTTTGGCTTTTCTGTTTCTGCACTTGATTAACAAACAAGCGCGACCGGCGAGGCCGGCCGTGATCACGGGCAGGCTGGTGCAGTCCTGTTAGCTATCGAAATGGACACGGTTGCATGCCTGCATGCATGCGAACGAATTGGACTGTCCAACAGTCGTGCTGCAGACGTTGGAGCAGACGTTTTCAATTCCATTTCCCGTACTACGTGGTCCTTCGCTTTCTACCTGACAGCTACTTTGTTTGCATGGGCAAATTTGCTAGGTTGTGATTTTGTGAACCAGATTGTTTGGTTATTGTTTTTTTTTCCCTTCCTAAAGAACAGAGGTAGTTAGCTCTTCAGTACATGTAAGATATGGACAAATAAGAATGCTACTAGTATGCATGAAACTTTAATTAGTCAAGAACTGCATGCTATGCTTTGGTAGCTAACAAATTTCGGCAAATTGCACGCTCCACCACCTGATTTGTATATTTAACTGGTGCTCGACGGACTAAGTATCTGAGTCTGAAACTCTGAATGTATGTAAAGCACTTTGGCAGAATTGCAGTCAACTAACTCGATTAGGTGCATGTTTTTAACGAACATAAGTTAGTTGCGAGTACCATCAGAGAGCACTTACGATTGGGAAAAAAAACGACGGAAATTAGGAATCTGTGCTAGTGCAGTTGTACTACTACATCTTCGTTTTCAGTTAAACGTCAGTTTCCATGAGTCTAAATTATTCTTCCGAGATGTCGCTGAAGTCAATTTGTCGAACGAGGTTTGGATTGACTCCTTGCCGGTCCTTCCGGTCTGATCTCACTGTCTGTGCTCCTCAACCATCTCATCTCATCTTCTGCGAAACATGAACTCAAATATTAAAATTTCAACCGTCAACAATTTCTCAAATACTTAGTTAAAAAAACAGTACAAATTGATTTGACTTGAAAAACATTATCAAATATATAGATTCGTTAGGTTTTAATAAACTTACTCTAATATAAATTGACTGCTATAATTTTTAAAAGTTTGATCATCCCTGACGACTGGAGGGAGTGCCATTTTAATTGTTGGCAACACAACGGCAATTCCAGCAATAAAGTTCAAGAGGGATCCTTCCACGCATGCTAATGTACGGTGTATATATGATTGCCTTCTCGATTTTGTTTGTCATTGCGTCTTTGCAAGCTACATACGTACCTACGTTATGTTAATTTCTTGCTTGCGTGCCTACAAATTAAAGTTCGGGTTACTATAAAATGCGGTAGCGATTAACCTACGTATACTGCAAAAAAAATCAAATCAGAAGCTTAAGCTTTAATTTGACAAAGGTTGAAATGGAATCTGAGACAGGAACGGCAGCGGTTGGAGTATGCTGGGGCATGAGCGGCGACAACCTGCCGCCGGCGAGCAAGGTCACCGAGATGCTCCGTGAGAACGGCTTCACCGTCGTGCGCCTCTACGCGCCGGACAGCACAGCGCTCGCGGCGCTCGGCGGCACGGGCATCCGCGTCGTCGTCGGCGCGCCCAACTACGACCTCCCCGCCCTGGCGCACGGCGGGACCGCCGCCGCGGCCGCCTGGATCCGCGAGAACATCCAGGCCTACCCGACGGTCCTGTTCCGGTTCGTCGTCGTGGGCAACGAGGTCGCCGGCGCCGACACGCAGCTCCTCGTCCCGGCCATGGAGAACGTCCACGCCGCGCTCGCGGCGGCCGGGCTGGGACACATCAAGGTGACGACGTCGATCTCCCAGGCCACCATCGGCGTCCACATCCCGCCGTCCGCCGGCGAGTTCACCGACGAGGCGAAGCCGTTCATGAGCTACGTGATCCCATTCCTGGAACGGACGCACGCGCCGCTGCTGGCCAACCTGTACCCATACTTCATCTACTCATACAACCCGGGCGGCATGGACATCAGCTTCGCGCTGTTCACGGCGAGCGGCGCGGTGGTGCAGGACGGGGAGTACGGGTACCAGAACCAGTTCGACGCGACGGTGGACGCGCTGTACACGGCGGTGGCGAAGCTCGGGGGAGAGAACGTGAGGGTGGTGGTGTCTGAGACCGGGTGGCCGACGGCGGGCGGCGTGGGCGCGTCGGTGGAGAACGCCATGACATTCAACCAGAACCTGGTGAGGCACGTCCGGAATGGCACGCCGCGGCATCCCGGGAAGAAGACGGAGACGTACGTGTTCGCCATGTTCAACGAGAACCTCAAGGAGGCCGGCGTGGAGCAGAATTGGGGCCTCTTCTACCCCAGCACCGATAGGGTCTACCCCATTAGCTTCCATGCCCGTATTTGACACGGACACGGATCCTCTGCAGTGCTGTTGGTACAGTAGCAATTACGAGCGGCAGCCAGTAGTTTGATCCTATATAATAGTGGCTCATCCTATATCAGCGGTAATGCAGAGAATTCCCGTCGGGTCTGAACATACCATCGGTTGGTCGAAACATATGTATGCGGCCGTGCTACGTGCTGACTACTTCTGTATGCGTATCTGTACAGTAATTGGTTGTGAACGCGAGGAGAGGTCAACATGTATAGCACGAGCCTGGAGATAGAGGGGTGTATACGTTTGTTATTGTGTCAGTATTGTGTATTTTTCATCGTGTGCCTGCGATTTGTACTATTCCTAATTTATACTTATGTTGTTTTTATTTCTTTTTATTCAGATCAATGGGCTTACTTCCAGACAGTGGCGGACGCAAGATTAAAAATAAGATGGGGTGAAAATGTTGTCTTTATAAAGACACCTAAATACAACAAATACCATATTTATACCGTAATCGCATAAAGATATATTTGAGACAAACAAAACCATTTATGACAAAGAAATAATATTTGCGTCATATATAATTAATCATACACCAAAAGATGCAGTAGGACAAGTAAATAATATGCAAGATTGCAAGTAACTGCGCATGCCTTCCATTTTTACAGTAAATAACATGCAGTAGAACAGTGTTAACTAGGAGTACCAACTATTTCCATTATCCTAAACAGATGATTAACTAATCTAGACAGCAACAGATCATTTGCAAGAAGAACAATCAAATTTGCTTGTTACTTGACTACAATAAAATGGTCCAAGGAAGAGGATGATTTGATTAAAATGGTCCAACTGCTACTACTGCCCCTACCGGCTTACCACTGAGGTTGCTGACTCGCTAGCGCCAGGCGGCTAGGCGCTAGCTTGCAGCCTGCTAGTTGCTGTTGTGCCCGTGCTGCGGAGTGCCGGCCAGGCCAAGGAGCGGGTCGGCCGGAGCAGACGTGAGGCGACGATGGTCGGGCTGACAGCGACGGCGTTGCGTTGGCGCCGAGCAGGAGGAGGCTCGAGAGGCGAGGAGGAGACGAGGAGGAGAGAGCTGCTGGCCGCCGGCTGCGAGCGGCATCGGGCCAGTCGTCGGCCGTCGCTCGGCGCCGGGCGGCAGCTAGGCGTCATCGTCGCGTGCGCCGGTGGCCGGTGTGGCAGTGCGGGACGGCGGTAGCGAGCAAGTGCGAGACGGTGTGCGGAGTCGCGGTCCTTGTGCGAAGACGAAGCGTTGGCGTAACGATGCGGTAGCGAGAAAGCAAAACTGTGGTATGGGCCGGGGTGGGGCGGCGCGGGCCATAGCTGGGCCGGCCGCCCCATGCCGCCTAATGGGCACGTCCGCCCCTGCTTCCAGATTATTACTATGGCTTTGACAAGCTAGTCCAAATTTTCAGCTTCTGATATACGGAACCAAAACATGGCAACTTTTAGCATCAACCTGTATCACGTATGGAACGGCTTTGAGACGTTGTACAAAATATATCAAATTCCACAAGATTAGATGACTTGCCTTCTTTGTGACCGTTACCAAAAAAATCCATCTGTTGCGTCTTTAAATTCCATCCACGTTGAGGCCGCGATTTTAACTGCGAAGCGAACGACCTCAAATTTCATCCTCGATTCTCGCGCCGCGATCTTATCTTAAATGTGAAGTGAAGGTACGCGGCGCGCGGTGAACTCGCGATAATGGCGGTGGCGGCGGCGGACGGCATCGCCGCACTCGTCGACTGGTCCGACCTTCTGCCGGTGATCCTCGAGGACATCTCCCAGCGCGTCCATGGCGACGACCGCGCCGTGTTTGCCGCCGTCTGCAAGTCGTGGCGGCGCGCGGCGAGCGCGGCGGGCCCTCGCCTCAGCCGCCACTCCCTCCACCTTGTGGCGCTCTGCTCCGGCGCCAACGCCGTCGACTTCTCCTCCCGCCACGGCGACGTCGTCAAGACGGCGTACCTCGGCAGCGGCGGCGCGCGCCCCCACCGCATCATCGGCTGCTCCCACGGCTGGCTCGTCGTCGTGGACGAGGCGTGCCGCGCCTCCCTCCTCGAGCCCTTCACAGACGGCGCGCAGGTACCCCTGCCGCCCGTCACGTCGTTCGACTGCGAGTACTTCGTCACGGCCGTCGGTGGCGACGGCGACGGCGTCCCGGAATACTTCGCGGTGGACAATCACGCCTATCACCACCATCTCCAAGGCCATCGCAAGATCGAGTGGAAGCCTCCCAAATTGGTGCCGGTCCAGTCGATGCGCGATGAGTTCTTCCAGAAGGCGGCCATCGCCCCGGGCAGCCACCGGAAGGAGAGCTACGCCGCCGTGATGGTAAGCCACAGCGGCGGCTCCGGGCTGGCATTCGCGAGGTCCGGCGACGACCGCTGGACGTCGCTGCCCACCCAGGCATTGACGCGGTACGCGGACGTCATCTGGCACAACGGCGCGTTCTACACGCTCACCCGAGGCGACGGCGCCGTGGCGGCGTGGGAGCCGGACGGCCGCGCCCTGAAGCCACGGTTCGTGACGGGGCCGGTCATGAGGTGGGAGTTCAAGCGGCTGGTGGAATTCCACAGCGACACGTTCCACCAGCCGGCGTTCTACGAGGGCGCGAGGTACCTGGCCAAGCAGGCGGACGGCGGCGGGGGGCTACTGGTGGTGAGCACCGTGGCCATCCTCGACGACAGCAACGCGCTGCGGGCGCGGCGGTTCAAGGTGTTCGACGTGGACGAGGACAAGGGCGAGTGGCGCGCCCGGGACGACGTCGGCGACGCCGCGGTGCTGGTGGGGATCAACCACAGCGAGTGCGTGTCGACGCGGGAGTACCCGTGCCTGAAGCCCAACTGCGCGTACTACGTGGTCAAGTCGTTCGCGGCGGATTTCGAGGAGGAGGAGAAGGGATGCTCGCGGTACGAGAGCGGCGTGTGCGATGTCAAGACGGGGGTGGCGTCCAGGATGTCGGTGTTTCGGCGCGCCGCCGGCGGCCATCCTGTTTGGTTTGTGCCCTCCGCTGTTTCTCGCAGGTGAAGTGATGACAAATTTGAAAACCGTGTACTTAAATTTCAGAAATTTCAAGGGATTTTAGTTACCCAGAGAAATTTTTCAAGGATTTTTATCGCGTTGTGGTTTTCACGTTCTTGGGTCGCTGGGCCAAATCGAGATTTCAAAAGTTAAATATTCAAAACTGGACAGAAACTAAATATTTGACTTCATATGCAAGTGCCCAACTGATGACGTTCTTAACTCTGACGGCGAGCGTTGTGGTTTTCACTTTCGTTCTTGTGTCGCTGGGCCAAATCGAGGTTTAAATGTTGGTTAATTTTATCATCCTTAAGAATGTAGCGTAAAATTTAGTACTTTCTCAAAGTACTGTAAAAATTCCTCTTATCGGTTTCGTTGGGGGCAAGTCAAGTTAAAGTCCATATTTGGTTGCTGGTGGCAGAGATTATCTCGTAGAATCACCTCCTTATTAAACAGTGGAATTAGCCGGTAAACCAAACTGTACACATTTGCAACGCCAACCAAATCTATCAACCATGGCGCCGCCCGTCTGCTTCTCCGACCTGCCACGTGAAGCCCTCGACGACATCGCCCGCCGCGCCGGCGCCCTCAACAACGTCGTGTGCTCCGCCGTCTGCAGGCCATGGCGGCGCGACCTGAAAACCACGCGCCTCGGGCTACTGAAGCAACCGAACCGGCCGTATAGCGTCAACCTAGAGCTGTGGTGCGGCAGCATCGAGCTTGATCCCATCCGCCGCTGCATCAACGGCGAACGAACCGTCCGCATCGCCAACCACGACGGCGCCGCGCCAGTAACCCGCATCGTCGGTTCTTCCCACGGCTGGCTCGTCACCGTCGACGAGGACGGCGGCCTGTCCCTGCTCGAGGCCGTCACCGGCAGGTTGTACCCGCTGCCTCCCATCACTTCGTCCGGTAGCAAGAAGGTGGCCAAGGACCTCGACCAGATGGGCGAGTCCATGTTCCAGAAGGCCGAGCTGGTTCCCGGCCACCGGCTGGGCACCTTCGCCGTGATGCTGATCCACGGCGGCGGGTTCGGCATGTCGTTCCTCCGTCCAGGCGCCAAATGCTGGACGGCGGTGCGCGTCCCGAAATGGATGAAGCAAAAGTTCGTCGACGTCGTGTTCCACCAGGGCGCGTTCTACACGGTCAGCCGCGACGCCGAGGTGAGCGCCTGGACGCCGGACGCGTCTCGGAGCCGAGGCAGGAGTGCGCGTGGGTCTCCCTCGTGGTGTCGATCGGCGGCGACCACCTGCTCATGGTGTCTCGGTTGCACGAGCGCGAGGGGGCGTGGCTCGCCGTGGAGGACCTCGGGGAGGCGGCCATCTTGGTGGGGAGCAGCTGCAGCTTGAGCGTGTCGACGCGAGGCTCCCGCGACGCGTTGCGCAACCACCTCTACTTCGCTCGGCCACCCTACCGCCTACTCGCTGCCGACGGCGTCGGCGGGATATGGCTTCCAACTGAATTCCGTTGCAATCAGGCCCCATTTTCCTTAGCTTAATGTTCCTCTACAGTAGTGTTAGCAGTTTCAGCTAAAGTGATGCATACATGACTTGTTTGACTTATTAGAGTCACATATGTTATTACGAAGTGAACGTATCTCAACTGGTTATAATTCTTGTGGTGGAACCTATTTATCCACGACTCAAATCTTAGAATCGACACGGTTAATATCACTGTCAATTCTCCTATCTAAACTCTTAATCAAATTTTCATGTTAATATCATCATTAATTCTCTCGTCTAAACTCCTAAATCTATTCCCTCAAATTGCCAAACAAGTTGTTTCTTCTCACTTACATGTGTAATTGCAGCAACAGCCTTCCAATATAGTTAAAGAGAGATAAAAGTTGAGAGGGACACTCTATATCCAAGAGCAGGGCCGCCCTGACTTTTTGGTGGCCCGGTGCAAAACAAAAAATGAAGATCCCCATTCATCATAAAAAAAACAAGATAATATTTTAAAACTCATGTCATTAACGAATTTCACACTAATAAATTTAAAATACAATCAAACAGTCACGATATACTCGATCGTCGATCGGTTTTCTGTCTTTTCTCTAAACCTATCAGGCCTGATACAGTGATATCATTGTATACATATTTTGGAGGCCCCTAATTTTTGGAGGCCCAATACGGTCACACCTTCCACGCTGCCCCAGGGCCCAGTACGGTCACACCTTCCGCGCTGCCCCAGGGCCGGCCCTGTCCAAGAGCAGAAATCTACAACTGTTTTGACTTGCAGAAAGAGAAATTTTACACTACTTTAGAAAATATTTTGAGGTATCTAAATTTTAGGCTAGAATTTTTTGTACCTTAAGGTACTTAATATGGTACCTCTGTGTACTTTCTCAAGAAAACGTTAGATCTTCGAAACTAGACAAATCAATATTTTGTTTTCTTGATTTCAAATACAAATCTGGTAGTTTCAACTTTGTGCAAATTTGCCGCTCAGAATGCATGGACACCTTCTATACAATCTGCAAAACGTTATTTGTTTCCCAGTACAGACTGAATGGATGGAAGTCACGAACACTGGAAGATTGGGCTAATGGAAGATGGATCTTAATTTAATCAGTTTCGTTGGGGGCAAGTCAAGTAAGTCTATATTTGGCTGTTTGTTATAGAGATAATCTCGTAGAATCAGCATCTTAAACAGAGGAACGAACCATAAACACCGAGGATCGCGCCTTCACTATCGCTGGATAAACACTGTATAGTTGTTACATTTCCATCGCCAACAATGGCGCATGTCAGCTTCTCCGATCTGCCACCTGAAGCTCTCGACATCGCCCGCCGCGCTGGCGCCCTCAACAACGTCGTCTGCTCCGCCGTCTGCCGGCCATGGCGCCGCGCCCTGAAAACCACGCGCCTCCGCCTACTCAAACGACCTAGCCGCCCGTACAGCGTGAGACTAGACAAGTGGAGGAACGGCACCATCAGTCTCTGCCCGGCCGTTCGCCTCGGCTGCAGCAGTGAATCAACCATCTATGTCCCCATCGCCATGGATGACGGCGGCGACAAGCTACCAACCCGCATCATCGGGTCCTCCCATGGCTGGCTCGTCACCGTCGACAAGGAGTGCGGCCTGTCCCTGCTCGAGGCCTTCACCGGCAGGGTGTTCCCTCTGCCTCCCATCACTTCGTCCGGCAGCAAGAAGGTGGCCAAGGAGCTCGACCAGATGGGCGAGTCCATGTTCTACAAGGCGGCGTTGGCTCCCGGCCGCCGGCTGGGCGCGTTCGCCGTGATGCTGATCCACGGCGGCGGGTTCGGCCTGTCGTTCCTCCGGCCCGATGCCAAATCGTGGACGGCGGTGCGCGTGCCGAAACGGATGCAGCACAAGTACACGGACGTCGTGTTCCACCGCGGCGCGTTCTACACTGCCAGCCGCGACGGCGAGGTGGCCGCCTGGGCGCCGGACGCGAGCTCCAGCGGCCTGCACGCGGGGCGCGTCTCGGAGCCGACGCAGGAGTGCACGTGGGCCGCCCTCGTGGAGTCGGTCGGTGGCGACGACCTGCTCATGGTGAGCAGCTTCGTCGTGGAAGAAGGCTTTGCCGCGCATGGCCAATGGTACCGGCTACCGCGCCGGCGGTACGCGGTGTCGCGCTACGACGGCGAGCGCGAGGGGACGTCGTCGTGGCTCCCCGTGGAGGATCTCGGCGAGGCTGCCATCTTGGTGGGAAGCAGCTGCAGCTTGTGCGTGTCGACGCGAGGCTTCCACGACGATTTGCGCAACCGCCTCTTTTTCGCATGGCCGTCCTACGAATCAGGCAAATACTACTGCTTCCACCCTGACGAGTATCGCCTGCCGACGGCGACGCCGGGTTGTACTTACCTGATTATGCCGCATTACGGCGGCTCTTGGTTTGCGCCTTATGTTGCACCTGAATTCCATTGGTATTAGACCCGGCTATGTTTAATGTGTATTTTTGAATCACCGACTAACGTGTCTACTTTACTCTCTCCGTCTCAAAATAAATAAATAGTCTAGATTCGTATAAAATAATTGGCTTGTTCTACCACCGCGGGATTACTTGTTATGGGTAAGTCTGCACATATATAGGTGGGTTCTAATTTTTACTGTATATTAAAAAAATGGTTATGTTTTTTTTTTAAAAACGTAGTATATCACTCCACATATGTGCAAGTTGAAATACAATTTCTATAAGTTAGTCGGGTGTCTCGTCGTTAATGGGTACGTCGCCTTTTACTGAAAAGAAAATAGCAAGGAGCTGATTTGGTTTGCAGAGGTGCTTCCAATATGTTAGCCCTTCAAAGCTGGATATAAACTAAAGTTTTTCTTTCAAAAAAGTTGCACTTCAAATACAAGTCAGGTTTGTTTCGAATTTGTGCAAATTCGCCTCTCAAAATTCATGGACACCTTATATAAATATACAGAAAGTGCCTGTAGTTTTCCGTTCCAAATTGCACGATACTTCCGTACATGCCACGAAGGCACGATCGAGCACGGCAATATTGGATCGATCCTTTATCAGCTTCGTTGGGGGAAAATCAAGTAATAACGTCTACGTATATTTGGCCGTTGGTTGTAGAGATTATCTCGTAGAATCACCATCTTAACACAGATACGTATATTTGGCCGTTGGTTGTAGAGATAATCTCGTAGAATCACCATCTTAACACAGATGAATGAACGATAAACACCGAACACCACGGCATCACAATCGCTGGCTAAACACTGAATTGTCGTTACACATCTGCACCTCCAAACACCATGGCGCCCGTCTGCTTCTCTGACCTGCCACCTGAAGCGCTCGACGACATCGCCCGCCGCGCCGGACCACTCGACAACGTCGTGTGCTCCGCCGTCTGCCGGCCGTGGCGCCGCGCCCTGAAATCCACGCGCCTCCGCACACTCGAACAACCGAGCCGCCCGTACAGCGTGAGACTAGACCAGTGGAGCAATGGCATCGAGCTCTGTCCTCTCCGCCTCACCCGCGAACGAATCGTCCGCATCCCCAGCGACGGCGGCGCCGCGCCAGTGACCCGCATCATCGGGTCCTCCCACGGCTGGCTCGTCACCGTCGACGAGGAGTGCGGCCTGTCCCTGCTCGAGGCCGTCACCGGCAGGGCGTTCCCGCTGCCTCCCATCACCTCGTCCGGCAGCAAGAAGGTGGCCAGGGACCTCGACCAGATGGGCGAGTCCATGTTCCAGAAGGCGGAGCTGGTTCCCGGCCGCCGTGTCGGCACCTTCGCCGTGATGCTGATCCACGGCGGCGGGAACGGCCTGTCGTTCCTCCGGCCCGGCGCCAAGTCGTGGACGGCGCTGCGGTTCCCGAAATGGATGCAGCACAAGTACGTCGACGTCGTCTACCACAAGGGCGCGTTCTACACGGCGAGCCGCGAGGCCGCGGTGACCGCCTGGGCGCCGGACGCGAGCTCGAGCGGCCTGCACGCGACGCGCGTCACGGAGCCGAGGCCGGAGAAGTGCACGTGGGCCGCACTCGTGGAGTCGCTCGGCGGCGGCGACCTGCTCATGGTGAGCAGCGTCGGCGCCATGGACGACGAAGACCATGCGCGACACGGCTACCTCCGCGGGTCCCGGCGGTACGAGGTGTCCCGCTACGAGGAGCGCGAGGAGGGGAGGTGGCTCCCCGTGGAGGATCTCGGCGAGGTGGCCATCCTGGTGGGGATCGGCGGCCGCAGCCTGTGCGTGTCGACGCGAGGCGGCCGCGACGCGCTGCGCAACCACCTCTACTTCGCTCGGCCGTTCGTGTCCTTCGAGTACTACGACGGGCATCCTCGGGAGTATCGCCTGCCGACGGCGACGCCGGGGTGCGGCTTCGTATATGTTCCCGGCTGCAGCAGCTCTTGGTTTCTGCCTTACGTTGCACCTGAATCTCATTGCAATTAGGACTCGGTTTGGTGTCCATTTTTTTCTGACCAAACCTCTTCATCAATGTGTTACAGTGTTGGTACATTGTTACACACGTATCCTTTGCATGTAGCAAGGCTGAGACTCTCTCGCTTTGAGCATTAGAGACAAATAGCCTGTGGGCTCCCATAGCCAGACTCGTAAGTTAACAGAAAGAGGGCTGCTATATACCGGTATCCCGTTGGGATACTGTTCCAACGGGATCGCTCCATGTCCACCTCCCTCAGACGCGAGAACGCAGGCCATGGCGCCAGGCGAGACGTGGGAGTAGCACAGATGCGGCTAACGCTGGCGGCGCGGACGCAAACGGCGCCGACGACCTCCGGCGTGGAGGATGCGGCCGCCGGCGAGCTCCGGCGTGGGGCATGGTCGCATGGACGGCGGAGGATCTGCATGGTGACAGAGACGGTGCCGGCAATGAGCTCCAGCGTGGGGCGTGGATGGCGGAGGATCCTGCGTGGTGATGGCGGCGGCGCCGGCGACGAGCTACGGCGTGGAGGACGCGGCCGCCGGCTGAGGCGTGGATGACGGACGCGTCTGCCGGTGACGAGCTCCCGACGGAGGACACGGTCGCTGGCGACGAGCTCCGATGTGGACCGTGGACGGGGGAGGATGCGGCTGCCGACGACGAGGTTCGGGTTCAGTGTGGAGCGTGGATGGGGGAGGACGCGGCCGCCGGCGACGATGCCTCGACACCTCGACACCCAGCTCCTGGTATCTAGTAGGTATCATATGAAAATGATACCTCACAAGTATCGCCCCGATACGTCGTAGAAATCACGCGATACCTGATAGGTATCACATGATACCTCATGAGTATCGCCTGATACGTGATAGGAATTGTTTGATACCTGATACGTGGTAGAATCGCATGATACCTGGTAGGTATCACCCGATACCAGCTAGTTATCAGGTGATACATGTAAGGTATCATACGATTCTTACCACGTAGAAGATGATAGTTGCGAGGTATCAAGTGATACTTGAGTGGGATCATGTTAAACCTGGGAGGTATCATGATCCTCCTTAGTATCATGTTCGGTTTCACCAGGTTTCATAGGTGATACTTTGGGAGGATCATGTGATACCTGGGAGGTATCATGATACTCATCTGTATCATGTTTGGTATCATCAGTTTGCACAAATGATATCCTAGGAGGATCACATGATACTCCTCAAAAGTATCATTATGTGTGATACCTATGCAGTACCGCATGACACTACATAGGTATCATATCTAGTAACAAGATCCTATGGGTTTCACAGATGATACTTTAGTAGAATCGTGTGATACTTGTGTTTCTACCACATATCAGATGATACTTGCGAGGTATCAGATGATACCTATGAGGTATCATGCGATTCTTATCACGTGGTGGGTGATGCTTGCGATGTATCAGGTCCTGATACCTAACTGGTATCGGGTGATACCTACCAGTTATCATGCGATTCTACCACGTATCAGGTGATACTTGAGAGGTATCAGATGATACCTATCAAGTATCATACGATTCTTACCACGTAGAAGATGATACCTATCATGTATCACGCAATTCTTACCACGTAGAAGATGATTCTACCACACTCCACAGCCAGCCATGACCAAATTAACAAGTTCTTTGCACCCCCGTCTTGTCTCTTTTCTCCCCCAAAGTAGCATATGGATAGGATGAAGGCCCGGACTCGCAGCGGGATCGACGGCCGGCGACGAAGGCGCCGACCGGAGAAGGCCCGCAACGGAGTTGGGGCGCCGGCGGAGGGCGCACTGGCCGACCACGCAGATGGAGCCAAGGGTGGGCGTTAACGGCGGCGTGGTGATGGCAGGCAATGGTGCTGGAGCTCCCGGCGGCAAATCCGGCGACCACGTCGCCGGTGATGGAGTTGGGGCGCCGGCGGAGAGCACATCGGCCGGCCACGCGGATGGAGCACCAGGCGGCAATCCGACGACCACGTAGCCGGCGGCCGCGTCTCCGGTGGCCACATCCTCCTCTCCTCGAGCGGGTCTTATTCCCAGCCTGCGTCGGAGTCGCCGATGGCCACCTCCTCCTCACGGCTTAGGCGCCGATGGCCACCTCTTCCTCATGGCTTAGGTGCTCAGCCTCGTTCCTATTTGGATGGGAAAGGTGGACGAAGGGTATCCCGTCCGACGGTATACCGGTATATAGCATTTCCGTAACAGAAAAAGTCCACTTTGATTTCCATTAAAATAGGCCGAATCTAATTCGTACCCCACAATATATTTTTGCGTGTGTGAATGACAGATGGATCTCACAGATATTTTTTTAATTCTAATATCACATAAGCGTCACGTGAGACGAACACCATGTCAACACTGCCACATTAGCGTCACGTCAGCAAAACCGCTGAGAAAGTCAAATTGCACTGGTTTTAATAGTTTGAGAAGTCGTCATATCCTGTTTTGTGGTTGAGGGGTATAAATTAGATTCGACCTATATTCCTAAGGTTTGACTTAAATATTGTACTAAACGACTTCTTTACGAGTATGGAGGGAGTATTAAACAAGTCGAGATGCATTTTCTAGCCACGACAACTTACTCATCTTTTATTAAAATCCATCTTCGGAGAGCATATTCTTGCTTGCTACCTGAGCTCCTCGCCGCATATACTCTCTCTCTCTCTCTCTCTCTGCTTCTGGATGAATGACATGATTCGGCGTAACGTGACTGTCCAATTATCTTGTGTCCACTTTATTTATATTTACGCTAACAATCAGCGTAACGCAACGAAATAAAGCGCCGCGTCTTTACTCTTTTGTGGACAGTGACCCATCAATCAATGCACAAGCAGCAGTGACGTACTGACGTTAATCGCAGCTCTACCCATCATTTGCAGCCACCAGCATCTGCTCCGGCACGCTTCTGCCACCGCCGTCGCCGGAGATCCGTCACGCGTCCGACTCCGATTGACTGAACCGTCGGAGCACGTACGCCGGGATGCGGTGCTGGCGTCGCCTGGCGGCGGCCGGCGCACTGCTCGCCGCCCTCTGCGCCGCGCTTGCTCTGGCGGTGGCGGAGCACCGGCGCCCTGACACCACGGCCAGCAGCAGCAGCCGCCGGCCGCTGCGGTTCGCGTCGGGAGGAGGGTTCAAGGTGGCGCTCTTCGCCGACCTGCATTACGGCGAGAACGCCTGGACGGACTGGGGCCCACGGCAGGACGCTGGCTCCGACCGCGTCATGGCCGCTGTCCTCGACGCCGAGAAACCCGGTGCGTGCGGCGTCCCCTCGCCTGAAATGTAAAATTGCGAGTTCTTTTCGCTGAAATCTCCCGGAATTCGCAGACTTCGTGGTGTACCTCGGCGACCTCGTGACCGCGAACAATCTAGGGATCCCCAACGCGAGCCTGTACTGGGACAGAGCGATTTCTCCGACCAGAGGCAGGGGGATCCCGTGGGCGACGGTGTTCGGGAACCACGACGACATGCCGTTCGAGTGGCCTCCTGAGTGGTTCTCTCCTGCAGGCGTTCCGCCGCTGCATTGCCCACCACCGAGCATGTCAGATTCAGGTAAACTTAAGATAGTTCATTTCTGAATTTGTTTCAGTTCAGTCACTGAACTTCAGCGCAGAAAAAAGAAAAGGAAAAGAAAGAAGGCAACCACTGTATGCTTTCAAACAAAAGTAATCATTCATTTGAACTTTTCAAGAAAACCATGTTTTTAACTTGATGTGCAGACTGCAGCTTCCGAGGAACACCGCGACTTGAACTGATGACAAGTGAGGTTATCCGTAATGGATTGTCATATTCATCAAATGGCCCCAAGGACCTCTGGCCTGCTGTTTCCAACTACGTCTTGCAGGTGCTATCACAGAAGCGAGATGATCCAGCTCTGCTCATGTATTTCCTTGACTCCGGTGGTGGATCCTATCCAGAAGTGATATCCAGTGCTCAGGTTCAGTGGTTTCATAGTCAATCTCAGTTCCTTAATCCAAATGGAAGGTCAGAAACTTGTATCAATTTTGCACATACTCAAAATTCAAGCTTCTGCAACTCAAAATTAATGTTGTGTAATTATTCTACAGGATTCCAGAGATAATCTTTTGGCATATTCCAAGTACGGCATATGCCAAGGTTGCGCCGAAAGCTAAGTCCGAAATAAGAAAACCCTGTGTTGGCTCTATCAACAGGGAAGAAGTAGCACCACAAGAAGCTGAATGGGGTATGATGGATGCCCTTGTCAAGAGGGCTTCAGTGAAGGTTTTTTCATCTGAACATTTCTTGACATGTATACAGAATTTCTTATCCCCTGAATCCCTTCAGATAACTTAGATACACAGGTCAAAATTCAGAAGACACTTACTTTTTATTTGTTAGAGAACATATATCATTGGTTGTCATTTTACAGGCAATTTTCGTTGGTCACAACCACGGCCTGGATTGGTGCTGCCCACACGAGAAACTCTGGCTATGTTTTGCCCGACACACAGGCTATGGTGGCTACGGTAACTGGCCAAGAGGAGCAAGGGTTATTGAGATATCTGAACAGCCCTTCTCAATTCAGTCATGGATACGGATGGAGGATGGGACAACGCACAGCGATATTAGCTTGAGCTCCTAGACTTGTAAATGAAATGTAGTTGCTGGAGTTTTATTTCAGACAAATAAAGAGTCCAAGTAGGAAAATGAAGGTGGACACTGTATATAATTAAGCTGAGCCCCCTTGTAAAATTGTAATATATGCGTACAGAGTAAGAAAAGGTTGGCAGAAAGAAAGAGAAAAGAGTAGGAAAAATGATGAACCTATGGGATCCACTGCCACGTGTCAAGCTACGTGGTGCCATGTCAGATGAAATCACCAGAAAAAAAAGTTACAGGGAGGAAAAACAAACCGATATCATATCAGCAGTTGAGGGAGTCTTCTTATTTTGGAATAAGTTCACTTTGGGTCCATCTATTTGTCGCCTAGTCCGATTTTCGTCCCCTGTTCGCAAAACCAGGTACGATGGGTCCCCAACTTAACGAAACCATTTAAATAAGGTCCTTCGGCAGTATTGTGTTCGGTTTTAGCTGATGTGGTGCCTACGTGGCTCCTTTTGACCAGGTCTTCGTCCAACGTGTCGTTGACGTGGCGCTTATGTGGCAATTAGATCAGAAAAAATAATAAAACATGTGGGACCCACATATCAGTTTCGCATGCAAATAATAAAAAATGGGTGGGCCCATGTGGGCCCACACGTCATCCTCACCACCATCTTCTCTCTATCCTTTCTATCCATCTCTCTCTCCAACCGACGGAGCGGAGTGGGCGGCGGCCGGAGTGGGCGGCGGCCGGAGTGGGCGACGGCAGGACGGAGCGGTGGCAGAGCAGAGGGGCAGAGGCAGAGAGGGGCGGAGACGAGGGGTGAAGCGGCGCGTCGTGGGCGGAGCGGCCGGCCGACGGGGGAGAAGTCGCAGCGCGGCGGTGGCCGGAGGGCCGCGGGGCGCCGACCGTTGGGAGCAGAGGAGCCGCCCGTGGCCTGTGGCCGTCTGCGGGTGCGTGTCGGCGTCCACCTTGATGTTGGTGTTGCCGTTGGCGACGAGGCCATCGACCAGGGTCTTGAGGTCGGCCTACGCGTCGCCGGCGACGTAAGCGGAGGGGACAGAGGCGTCGCGCTCGGCTTCGACCTCCATGAGCTTAGAGAAGACGCCAACCATGGCCGCCGTGTTGTACGTGCAGGCCTCCGTCTATAGGTACGCGCCCCGGTGGTCGGTGAACACATCGTTGCCGTTGGGCCCGCCGATGACGGTGCCGTCGAGGTCGTGCGACTTCTCCCCCCGCCGCGCTGTGGAATGAAAGCATACTGCTCGGCAACTACTGGACTACCTAGTGAAATAGCTCTTCTAATCTACAAACAAAATTACAGAAAATTACAGACATGTGAATCAATGACAAATTGTTCATTATACTTTTGCAAATTGCAATGTTTTCACTTGTCATTTGTCAAATACTCAACAAATGTTACATTTTTATGATGCCAAAGCCTTTCCTTTCCCCTTTCTATCCATTTGTATTGAATTGGGCTAGTTGCTTTGCTGCCTTGCCCTTGCTGACTTGTTGGTGTTGCTGCCTGCTCGGCTTAGAGCTGGGCTGCTGCACGCAGGCGCACAGCCGTGTAGGCCAGGTGGCACCGCGGCACTAGGAGCGGGCAAGCACCGCCGCGCTGGCCTGCAGTCTGCAGAGGCTCGCCACCTAGCCTGGACGCTGCACCCACACTGTTCATGGCTTCACTCAATTCGACGCGATTGGGGTTTTGGAGTGGGGAATTTTCGACCAACGGCCGGCGTTGTGGGCCGCGCCACCGGGGGCGGGGAGCAGCGGCGGTGGTAGGCACGAGTGCAGCTTCAAGATCCTGCTCATCAGGGACTCCGACGTCGGCAAGAGCCGGCGAAGTGCAGCTTCAAGATCTTGCTCATCAGGGACTCCGACGTCGGCAAGAGCCGCCCTCCCTGCTTCGCCGGCTGGAGAGAGAAAAGAGGGAGAGAGAGAGAGAGGGGGATAGAGAGAAGAGGTAGTGAGCATGACGTGTGGGTCCACAATTTTTTTTTGTTATTTGTGTGTGAAACTGACAGGTGGGTCCCACGTGTTTTATTATTTTTTCGAATCTAACTGTCACATAAACGCCACGTCAACGACACTTTGGACAAAGAGCTAGTCAAAAGGAGCCACGTAGGTGCCACCTCAGCCAAAACTGGACTAAATACCGCCGAGGGACCTCATTTAAACGGTTTCGTAAATAGAGGGACCCAAAGTGAACTTATTCCTCTTATTTTATCTGGTTTTACTCAGGCAATTAAGGGACTCTAATTAGACTTTTGCCACCTATACCGATGGCTTCTATCCAAATTCCAATGGGCCCAATTGGATCGGGTGAGTCTCTGCGATCGGTTTCTATACAAAACTGTTATGGGCCTGCAATCCAAATTCTGATGGCCCAGTGTTAGTTACGATTTGTGGGCTTATTTGGTTCTTTGCGCTTGTCCGGAATCAGTTTATATTGTGCAGGACTAAGTTCACGTGAGGTTCCTTAACTTTATCAACGAATCTGATTTTCATCCTTCAACCGGAAAACCAGATATAACAGGTCCCTCAACTGTCAAAGCCGGTGTAATGTATGTCTTATGGCGGTTTGGACGATGTTTTTAGCTGACGTGGCGCCTACGTGACTAGTTTGACTCGGTCTTTATCCCACGACAATAAAAATAATAATTAAAAATAGTGTGGCCGACGTGGGTCCCACATGTCATTCTCACTCCCTCCTCTTCTCTCTCCTCCCTCTCCCGGCCATTCTTCTTCCTCCTCTATCCTCTCTTCGTCTCTCTCCCCTATCCTCTCTTTTCTCCTCTATCTCCCTTCCAGGCACAACGGCAGACGGGGCGGCATGCAGTGGCCGTCGGGAGAAGGAGCGATGGTCCTCAAAGGCTCCCCGCTCCTTCTCCCAATCGCCGATTCTATTACGACGCTGCAACTGCCCAAGCACAACAAATATAAGAGGTGGACATCCTTGGACCTCGTGGGCTACCAGCGCACAACCAACCCGATAAGGCCAACCACAACGCACCCTCCTACCGCGCCGTCTACCGCCATCAGTGTCACACCCCAATCTGGTACCGCCGGACAACGGCACCTGACTGGAGCGTGTCGTAGGAAAAACGGCGCGAACCGCTTCCTACGAAACCGCGATCTCAGTACCAGTCCCAGGACATAGCGCTGGTCCCACGGTGACAAATTTTAATCATTGCAAATCCTTAACATAAATAGAGGACTTATTTATCTTAACTTAGGTTGCAGCTCAGAACAGCCCGAGAATGCAACCGACGACGCTGACGAGGAAACACCAACAACAGCAGCAGCAGCGGAACCAACCAACGAACACCCAACACCACAGGCGACGGCTGGGAACCAGGACGAAACCCTATTCTTCACTTCACTTTATCTTCTCTTCAGGGCGGAGGAACTATATATATATTTGTATAGAGCAAGGGTGAGTACTTTCGTACTCAGCAAGTCACGGGAACTTAGGTGTTTAATGCAAGCTTGGAAGAGAGGCAAGGTTGTTTTGCAAATCTTTTGTTTGAAATCATTTTGAAATCACTAAGTGATTTATTTCTTTTTAAGTTTGGGTCGAAAAGAGACTTGCGTCTCAAATCGACTTAAGAGATGCTTTTCAACAGCTCAATTGGTAATGTACCAACCTCCCGGGTCAGATCATTACTTCTCGGCTCCCAGAGCCATTTCATTTGATTAAGCGGCTCCCAAAGCCTTATTCGTTTTTGCGGACTCCCAGAGTCCAGTTGCCCAGTAGCAAAGCAATCCGCTTCCACTCGGGAAGCCTAGTCTATGATGCCCGCAGACATCCCGAATCACACAGATTCATTTCTAACCACTCAGGTCATCCATCTGCCACATAGGCTGATTCTGGTTACGATTCCTACACCACAACAACTTTTCACAAAGCACAGGCAAATAAATCTACGCAACGGGAACCACCTCACATCCGCCCATGACCGTGGGCACGGCTGTTCGAACAGTTAGTTAACCTCTGCAGAGGGGTACACTTTACCCACAAGACACGAACTTACTCCAGACACTGGCCGGTGTCAGAGGTTCGCGACAAAGCCTTTCCTAAGCCAACTCAGGGTTACCTCATGCCACATAGAAGGATCAAATCCTCACATAAATATAGGCCATTTTAGTTTTCACAAATCAAACTCCAACCACCTCGATCGGTAATTCAGCAAGCTTCTCTTCCTTGCTTACCAGGAACCCGGTTTGGCTCCAACCGACCCCGCCCCGGCGTTCCCAACTATTGGCATGCGAGGTTTCCCTGAACCGACTAGTTACTTAGCCAGGGTGTCTCATTCCACCTTGTGATTGCACTTTGATTATGCTCGATGAGTTTCCCATAGGAACGGTCCTAATATGCGAATACGGGACAGTTCCACATAGGCACAACCCCCGCATCGCGAGTTTTCACAATTCATTTTATTTTTAAACACACCGACACCACATGTCGGGTTTTCAAGGCTTTACAAACCCATTTCCCAAGTTTTCGACAAACAACGGTGTATGTGGGATATTTGGTATACGCGCTCAGAGAGCACGGATACCGAGGTACCACAAAGGTGGAGCGACAAGGAGTCAGGGTAGTACAGCCTACAGGAATTAGTGCGATTACTGGGTAGGTCCGTCGGCTTGGCGCGCAAACCGAGGCCAAGCAAGTTAAGTGTGTGATTCTAACAATGCAAGTTGCAAACAAAATAATAATGATTTTCCAATTATAGGAGCAATTGGTCAAAGGGTGACTTGCCTAGCTCAAGGTCTTCACGGAGCTTCACGAATCTTTGAGAAAACCCGCGATCGACGAAAATCCGGTAACCGCAACTATACGCAAACAATCAAAAACCTAAACAAAAGACCAAAATAAAGATCCTATTTAGAATAAATAATAGTGCCATTAAATAGATCTCAATTTTACGGAAATACTGGAAGTGGAACGAAGTCAATCGGACGAACGGATCGAGAGATATGAATTTTGGAATCTTAACTGGAATTTCTGGACAAGGAAATGATTTATTAGATTTTTCTAGAACACGAGAAATGGTTTATGGAATAATATTCTCAAGAATATTATTGATGGTCACTGACGTGCGGGACCAAAGGAAATGATTCATGGAATTTTTGGAATAAGGAATTGATTTATGAAAAAGGGAAAAGGATTTATTAATCCCTTTGGATAAGAAAAGGAAGGAGGGATAGGAATCAGACTTTCTCGAGCGGCTTGGCGTGGCCCGAGAGGATTTGCGCGGTTCGGCCGAGCTTATTAGGCCGGCGCGGGCTACGGGGAGGTGGCCCAAGAGAGGGGCGCGGGGAGAGAGAGGGGGAAGGGGAGCCGGGTGGACCGGGCTCACCTCGCGGGGGCCCGAGCGGGCCCTCTTGTCGGTGAGGCGGTGCATGGTGGAAACGGCGCACGCGGGGGCGGGCGCTAGGGTTTCGGGTGCGCGTGGCTTAGGAGCGGTGCACCGGGTGGACGGATGGCGGCGGGCCCACGTGCAGCTGCACGGCTTGCCGTGGACCGCGCGCACGGGAGGGAAGACGGAGGGAGGGGGCGGCTGACCGGCTTGGCCCGGTCAAAGCCGAGGTGGCGCCAACGTGGCAGCCACGCGGGCCGGTGGGAGGAGGAAGAAGGGGAGGCCGAGATGGACGGCGAACGGCGGCCAAGTTCACCGGAGCTCGTCGCGACGATTCGAGAGAGAGGGAGTACACCGGAACGATGGGACGGACGAGAGGAAGTGAGCCACCGGATCAGATTCGCCGGAGGGAGGCCGGCGACGACGAATCGCGGCGGCGCACGCCAGCGGCGAGAAAAGGGGGAAACTTCACCGAAGCAACGGGGGTTCGATTAAAAGGGGTGGGAGCATATCCGGGGTTCAAGGAATCCGTTTCCGGCGCCGGATGGGACGGAGGAGCACCGAGGAGAGCCGACGACAAGCGGCGGCCTCCGGGAGCGGACGGCAATGGCGGCGAGGCCATGCCGGGCGGCGGCGGGGCTCGGGGCAGCGTCCACGCGCGTTTGGGAAGGTCTAGGCTAGCAATCGCGCAAGCTAGGGGGGAGAGGAAGAGTGGGGAGGGAGAACGGGGGCTACCGCGTCGGGAGATCGCCGGGAAGAGTGTCCGACGGCACAGGCGGGATCACCTTGGTCTCGGGCCGGGGAAGGGGAGGGAGAGAGGGCGACTGGAGTCCTCTTCGGCTCCGCGCGCACGCCGGCTTCCCGGCACACGCGACGGCGGAGGAAGGCGAGGACAGCGGCAGCAAGGCGGCGATGTCACTGCAGCGGTGGAGACTGAAGTGGGAGGGATTTGAGAGGAGGGACTCAGCTTTATAGTGGAGGCGAGGTCGGTTCGCGTGGGAGGTCGGTTCAAACCGACCTTAGGGCGGTCAAGGCGGCAGCTGGAGGTCGTGCTCAGAGCTAGCGGCCAAGCGGCGGCAGAGGCGGTCACGGGCGTGACGCCGGCTAAGGAAAAAGGTGAAAAGAGGAGGGAAACGAGCTTTGCTCCCTTGCTATTTTGGGAGGAAGGAGGATGTGAGAACGAGAGAGAGGAGCACGAGCTCTGTCTCCTGGTTTTGGAAGGATGCGGCATGGGGGCATCGGAGCCAGGCGATGACAGTGGCGACGTCGGCAAAAGGCGAGCGAGGCCGGGCGGCTGCACGGCGCAGGCGCGGCAGGGCTGACAGCGGCAGCGACCGGCCAGTCGGCCATGCGCGCGCGTGCGGGAAAGAGCGAAGGCGGTGGTGGGTTTGAACGACAAAGCGGCGGCGCGGAGCGCGGGCGAGAGAGAGCGAGAGAAAACGAGAGAGAGAGAGATCGGGGGAGAGAGAGAGGCGCTTTCTCTCAGGCAGGGCACGTGCAAACCACGTGAGGAGGGGAGCGGGCTGAGAGGAGATGGGCCGGGGAAGAAGAGTCGGCCCACCGAGCCAGAGGGAGGTAAAATAGACTTTCACAGAGAAGGCTGATTTGGAGAGAATTGGAGTTTGTAGTTGGATTCAAATTCGACATTCGAACTCGAGGGTTCAGGGGAGGAATCAAGGAAGGCTCAAGATAGAGTTTGGTATTTTTCGAAATTGGGAGCGAGCGTTTAGCGAGGATTCAAAGGATGCGACTGAATTTCGGAACTTGATTTGGAGACTTGAATCGGAAGAGGAATTTGAGGTGGAGGATTTTGATTTCGATGAGAGGGAACAACGGGATTTGAAATGAGATCTTGGCACGACTTAGACTCGCACACAAAGAACGAAAATTTTCGCAATTAGGATTTTGCCGAATTAGTTTTTAACGCCTCACGAAAAGCGGAGCGTTACAATCAGCCTCGGATGCATGCTTCTGCATCACATTGCAACAACAAGTAGGCTGATGAACCGCGCGACTATTTCCGCGGAAGCATGGTGGAGAAGAACAACATCAGCAAGACAACCAGCACCGGAATCGACCTGATACTGAGGAGATTGTCCTCTTGATAGTTAAGGGACCCGTCGTATTTGGTTTTTTGGTTGAATGATGAAAATCGGATTTGTTCACAAGTAACCTCAGTAAACTTATTCCTATTGTGGACCGTAAACTTCAAATCCCACGGTTCACGGAAACCCGACGGGATAGCGTCGTTACAATGTCCTCAAGTTGGCGCGCAGCTCACCTCCTCTCGCTCCTTGCGCTTTTCGGGCCGCCGGCGGCGGCCGGAGCTACACCAGGTGTGAAGGTTATTTTTACTCTGAAAAGGTACAGAGATTCTACCTATTGCGTTAATGATGGGTCAAAATGATACAACATTCCTAAGTAGGCTGCCAAACGGCGAAAAGGCAGAGAAATACTAAAAAAAACGTAAGAACGAAGTGTAACAAAAAGGTAAGAAAAGCTAGAAAAAAAGGAAAAGGAATAAGGGAATAACAGAGAAAACGGAGAGAAATCTTAGAGAAATCGATAAAAAAATTCTGGTACTACTGTCTCAGCTTAGCTTGTTAATCCAGTGTGCGGATTCGCACGTGATGGCCCCAATAAACTATATCAACTTAGCTACGGCGACGAGAGGGAGACGGCGGGGCTTCCGCCATCTGACGGAGGCACGGAGCTGGTATTATTTCCATCTCGATCGATCTCAACTTGTTACACTTCGTTCTTATATTATATGATCGTATATATGAAGGCTGACGAAAGAACATATAAGAACGTATATGTACGATCATATATACGTTCATATAAGAACAAAGCTGACGATGAAGATCATACGAGCAGCACACTAGCTAGTAGAACACATGGACATTCATAATTTCATATAGCCACTGCTTTATTAAAACCTGAAGAACAACAGTAGCGGATAATTTGCTGGGTTACTGCTACCAGCTTATCACACATGATGCCGGATACTCATACTATACTTAACTGGCAACAGCTATGTGTATTTGAAATTAAAAAGCTCTTTTTCAAGATTTTCCTTCACGAGAACACCTTTCAACTAATTCAGAACTTGATAGGGTACGCCGGCGACTTGTCGGGGTTGAACAACCCATAGTGCCTCTCCGTCTCGTCCCCGTCCTTCTGGTTCTCGTTGAACATGGCGAATATGTACGCCTCCATGGCGCCTGCCCTCTTGGGCGTGCCCATGCCAACGTGGTCGATCAGTCCCTGGTTGTACCTCCGCGCGTTGTCCGCGCTCGCGCCGGAGCCGCCGGCCGACGGCCACCCGCTCTCGGACACGACGACGGCCACCCCCGGCGCCCCGGCCTTCTCCAACGCCGAGTACATGGCGTCCACCATCGCGGCGAACATGTTGCTGTATGTCCGTCCGTCGTCGGCCACCGTCGCCGTGGTCGGCTGGAAGAGGGCGAAGTTGAGGTCGACGTCGCCGCCCTTGTAGGCGAAGTAGGGGTAGACGTTGGCCAGCAGCGGCGAGCCGTTGCTCGCCAAGAACTTCGCGATGGGGGCCATGACGGCGGCGTCGCTGAACTCGCCGCCGGAGGGCGGCGACGAGGTGCCGAGCACGTCCATCTTGACGGCCGTGGACACCTTGATCTTGCCGAAGCCGGCCGCGGACAGCGCCTTGGTGAGGTTCTCCATGGCCGGGAGGATGCTCCGCGTGGCGTCGCCGGACACCTCGTTCCCGACGGCGATGTACCTGATGTTGACGCCCTGGTACGGCTTGATGTTGCTCTGAACCCAGTCTGATGCGGCGGATAGAGTGAGGAATTGGTCGATGGCCGGCTCGTCGACGATGACGGCGATGTCGGTGCCGGTGAGCGCACGCAGGGTGGCGGCGTGCGGGGAGTAGATACGCATCGCGGCGATGCCGTTGGACTGGTAGAGCTTCACCACGTCGGCCGGCGACGGCAGGTTGTTCCCCAATATGCCGTTGCACACGCCGATGGATCGCACTGCTGTTGAATGTTGATCGACGATCAATGCGCGCATGCAGCCACGCGAATCAAATGTGTTAGTATGTGTTCTGCATGGTTTAATTCCTGGCGTGTAAACTGGTGGATCAAAATATATCTGCATATATATTACCTGTAGGGATGGACACGAGGGACCCGATGAACAATGCGACGGCTAGCGCGCAGGCAACACCCTGCCCTGCCATCTCTTCACCGTGTAGCTGCTACAAGATGGTTGATTGATGTACAACGTGAGAAGGCACCCCTATTTATACAGATACATTTTGAGCAGGAGAATACAACAGGATGGATAAATATATGTTAAAGTTAATGATCTATCATATTATGTTTTTTGAACGAACAATCTATCATATTATAAAGAGAGATCGAAAAGGTTGTGGGTAATTCCATATTCGAACTGTCTGTATCAGTCAATGTTCAGTATGCTACTAGTCCCTTCACGTTTGTCTCCATTAAAAATGAAACCGGTTGTACTAGCTAGAAAATGTCAAATGTGCATACAAATATTTGATATATATGTACGGTGAAGTTGCTTTGTCTCGTACGTTTACTATCATTTTCAGTACACGAACTTATCCAAAATCGCAACGATTTTGTATTGAAGAGCATGCATGCATGTCATCGCTCTGCTCAACGCCTCAACTCAACTAGTAGCTGTTCAATGCACGCACGGTGACTAGGGAATGCATGGTAAACTTACAATATTGATATTGAGGAGCTGACTCAAGGATTAAATAACATCAATTCCAGATTTTATTTCGGCATTAACAAGCAAGTACTGAGCTGATTTTTGTCCAATTTGTGCAGTCTTATGTAGCTTTGATAGCATCACATTGAGGCGATCCAATTACTGAACGAAGATTTGGTAGCAAACAAAGGGCACATGTATCATCAGGAACTAATTATCGCTCAAAATCGGTGGGCATGGACTGGCATCATATATTCATATGGCATGGCAAACCCGTTGGTCCCCCCGGATGTACGATTTCCATTAGGTTAATTAGCTACTCATCTACTCCCTCCGTCCTTAAATATTTGACGCCGTTGACTTTTTTAAATATGTTTGGTCGTTCATCTTATTAAAAACTTTTGTGAAATATGTAAAACTATATGTATATATAAAAGTGTATTTAACAATGAATCAAATAATAGGAAAAGAATTAATAATTACTTAATTTTTAAAATTAAAATATGATGAACGGTCAAACTTATGCTAAAAAGTCAACGATGTCAAATATTTAGGGACGGAGGGAGTACAAATCTATAGAGGACCCCAAAATCGAATCGAAAGAAAAAGGTGACTATTTGATTTTGAGTTTCTTAAAAATTCACTACTTGAGGCTTGAGCACTGTGGAGTATGGGCTTTTCGGCTCAGCAAAAGGAAACGTTATGGACATTGCCTTACGCCGACGAGCGGTAGGCTCTCCAAGGCCACTGGCCCATCAGGAGTCGCGAATATCTCCTTCTTTCCTAATTCAAGATTAGAGAAAGTAGGCCCGCAGAGGGGAGGATTTCGCTTGACCGGGTTGGGTTACGTGGGCTCTAAGTGGATCGCCCATCTGCGGTCCAATTCAGATTGGCCCCATTGAGACGCTACCCTTTGTTGCAACGATTTTGCTATATCTCACTCGAAAGATTTTTTCTTATCTCTCACTCGATTTTCTCACTTAAATTTACAGTGCATTTTCTTGTAAGTTACAGTGTAATTTATGAAACTTACACTGTAACTTTTGTAAGTTACACTGTAATTTTTGAATCTTCGCATGTAAATTTTAAATTTTGTATTGGATTTGGTCTTTTTCTTGAGGATATGGTAATTTAGTGTCCATTATGGTGTTTCTTAATTGCTTTTTGCTTTTTATTATATCTATCAGATTTTAATTCAAAGATTAAAAATCTGTGTGATACGATCATAAAAATCTTTCGAAAGTGTATAGGTACTCCCTTGTTGCAATCCAAATTGTAGTGGGCCGAAAGGATCGCTACCACTGGTCCAGACACAAATAGGCCTAACTGGGCCTAAATGTTTCAGTAGAGTTGGTTCCGATCCAAAATCTGATGAGCCCAATCGGATTGCTGCGTTTGTCCTGGGAATAAGTTCACTTCAGGTCCCTCATGTTGATATTGAGTTTGAATTACATCCTCGAAACCGTAGCACAAGATACAGTGCGTCCCGCTACTTACAATACTGCCCTAAAAAATTTTACATCACTTCATTTCTTACATGCCACCTAAATAGTTATTAGAAATTTTTTTAAAAAATACAATATAGATTAATATGAAATATATCACTCCGCAAACATGCAAAGTCAAATTCGACTTTTACATGTTACAACAAAAAGAATAAATTAAACTGAAAATAGTTAACGTACATTTACAATTATATTTGTTATTTTCTTACAACTTGTAGAAGTTGAATTTAAACTTACATGTTTGTTGATTGATATATTTTATATTAATTTAGTTTGTCAATATTTTAATGAGTATTTAAGTGACACGTAAGAAACGAGACGATATTCTCTCGAAGGATAAAAACACTTTACCCAGTACACTAGATAGCTAGAACACTGGCATGGCCGCATGGCCGTGGAGATGAATTTATTAAAGCCTTAGGAATTCACCATATACAGCCCAGGATAATCTTGTTGACGATGAGCCCAAGTTCGCCGTGAAGAATCTGTGGAGAAGATGAACGAGAGGTGTTCGACGAAATGCACAGAGCTTTGGGACAAAGTGAACACCGAGGAATTTTGGTGCAGCCAATGAAACGCTGCTTTTCTGTTTACACTCCTACTTATAAAAGAAATTACATGCAAGACATGGCCTCAGTGGCCCTTTGACAAGTACACCACGATGCACACACACGTTGCCCACAACGCAACACCATGCACACTACGCCCGGCACTAGCTAATGCTGTAATGCATGAACTAAAAAAAAGGAATTATTCAACAAAACGAAACATGCATGCACCGGAATCATGCAACAAATCTGCCGGGCTACAATCTTACCACATCATGCTTAAATTAAATGACAGATAGCCTATCCAAAACATGCAAGTGTTACGTATATATACGTAACAGTTTATTATTCGATCAAATCCAAACATGCAACTGGAACTTACGTACTATATAGTCGTTGCTTTCCTCATCGATCTCCTTAATTGCATGGAGCCTGTAAGTGCTGTTCTTTAGAAATTAATGGTGTAGGCCGGCGACTGATCCGGGTTGAAGAGGCCGAAGTGCCTCTCCGTCTCGTCGCCTCTCTTGTCGTTCTCGTTGAACATGGCAAAAATGTAGGTCTCGATTCTCCCGGCCCTCTTGGGCGTCCCCTGCCCGACGTGTTTGATCAGGTTCTGGTTGTACGTCTGCGCGTTGCTGGCGCTCGCCGCCGTGCCGCCAGCCGACGGCCACCCGCTCTCCGACACCACGATCGGGACGCTCCCGGCGCCGGCGCTCTCCAGCGCGGAGTAGAACGTGTCGACGCTGGCGTCGAACAGGTTCTGGTACGCGTTGCCGCCGTCCTGCACCACCGTGCCCGGCGACGTGAAGAGCGCGTACTTGATGTCGATCTGGTCCTGCTTGTCCACGTAGGCAAAGTAGGGGTAGACGTTGGCCATCAGTGGCGCGCCGGTGCTCGCCAGGTACTTCGCGATGGGCGTCATGTACGAGGTCGCTTCGGGGGAGAACGTGCCATTGGACGGCGGGTACCGGTCGGCGAGCACGCCCTTCTGGGACACCGACACGGACACCTTGATGTTGCTGAGGCCGGCAGCGGAGAGCGCGCTATTCATGTTCTGCATGGCCGGGAGGACGTTCTGCGTGTTGCCGCTCTCAACCTCGTTGCCGACGGCGATGTAGCGGAAGTTGACGCCCGGGTAGGCCTGGACGTTCTGCTTGACCCAATTGGCCACGGCGGAGGGGTCGGAGGCGAACGCGGAGAGGTTCTCGTTGGCGACGCCCATGGTGAGGGCGATGTTTGAGCCGGTGAGTGCCTGGAGGATGTCGCTCCTCGGGAAGTAGATGCGCATGGAGTCGATCCCCTTCGACTGGTAGAGCTTCACGACGTCGCTCGGCGACGGCAGGTTGTTGCCGTTCACGCCGTAGCACACGCCAATGGATTGCACCACTGTTGATTAGTAGAACGAACAATATATACGTTACACGCACTCCTAACTCTTAAAAACAACTTCTATAAACGAATGGGCAGCTATTTATCCAAATTCATCCATGAAAGTTGCTTCTTATTGGGAATGGAGGGTGTAGGCCCTAATACACGTGATATATATACTTACCTTTAGGAGTGACCGCAAGTACTCCAAGGACCAATGCCAGTGTTAAAATGAAAGCAACACCATGCTTTGCCATATCTTTGTTTGCAGTCACAAGTAGCTATAGCTAGTTGTTAGAAGCCTGGTGGACTTTGCATGCAGATGCAATGTAACAAAAGCATTCACCCCTATTTATACAAGTTCCTAGCAGGTCTATAATTAGCATGCATTTTTTTTTGAAAAAAATATATTTTAATAAATGACGTTGTTGACTTTTGAAACAACGTTGGACTGTTTGTATTATTCCAAAAATTAGTGTGAATATGCTAAAGTATAAGTCATGCTTAAAGTTTCTTTAATGATAAATATGTCACAACAAAAATAAATAATATTACTATAAGTTAGTAATGGTGTTATCTATTAAAAAACAAAGGGAGGAATTATGTAGCATGCAATTTGCGAGGACGTGTAAAAACTTTCTTGCGGATAAACAGAGTAAAAATGCGGATCAGACTAATCCTTTGTTTCAGAGAGAGGACGTGTAAAAATATGTTCATGGTTTGGGGCACAAACTGAAGCTACACATCTTCAAAGATCTTGAAATTGATCTAGAGGTGATTCGGAGCGATGAAATGTACGTGTAAAACTAGCAAAAACACATCGGAGTCAGTGATAAAAATATTTTTTTTGAATAAACATGAAATTTTGAAGTTGTCCATTAAAAATGGAATCGGTTGAACTAAAAAAAATGTTAAGTGGGCATGCATAAGTAGGGTGCAGTTGCTTTCTCTCGTACGTTTACTTTCCTTTTCAGTGCACGAACTTATCCCAAACTGAAACGATTTTCAGTTGAAGAGCATGCAGGTATGTCATTGCTGTGCTCAACGCCTACTTAACTAGCTGTTCATTGCATGCACTGATGCACGTGGACCGGGGAATGCAATGGTAAACTTACAATATTGATATTAAGGAGTTGACTCAAGTATTAAATAACATCCCTTCCACATTTAATTTCGGCATTAACAAGCAAGTAATCGCAGATTTTTATCCAATTGGTGCAGTCTTATGCAACTTGATAGCACCACATTGAGTCGATCCAATTAGCGAACGAATTTGGTAGCAAACGAAGGGCACAACTGCACAGCATGTATCATCAGTAACTAATTCTCGCTCAAAATCGGTGGGCTTGACTGGCGTCATTGCATGGGAAACCCGTTGGTTCCCCCGGATTTACGATTTCAATTAGGTTAGCTACTCATCTTCAAATCTAGAGGAAAACCAAAATTGAACCGAAAGAAATAAGGTGCCTATTTGATTTTGAGTTCGCCTGGCTACTTGAGGCTTGACTCTTCAGCAAGTATGGCACTTTTGGCCCAGGAGGATTTCGCGTGAGGCTTGCGGGGTTGGATACTTGTGGGCTCTAAGTGGATGATCGCTCATCTTCGATCCAGTCCCAACCAGGATGAAGTGAGAAGGCTTTTTGTTTCGGCCATCTGGGTTACATGGCCATCGTTTCGGCCGTGAGGGCTTTGCGTAAGCAAAAAGTCCATTTTAAGTCCCCAATTTATAGTTCGAATCGAATTCATACCCTTAACCGTAAAACAGCTCATCCAAATATAAAACAGTGCAAAACAACTTCCTCGACAGTATTGAACGGTGGCTTTCATTGATGTGGCACCTACTCGGCACATTGACATGGTCGTCATCCTACGTAGTGCTTACATGGAATCACAATCAACAAAAATATAAATAAAAATAAACTGAATGGAACTCACATGTCACTAACCATTTCAAAAAAAAAATCAAAAGAATCTATGGGCCCACGTGTCAAATACAACGTGGATCCCACATGCTATCTTCTCTCTCCCTCCCTTCTTCCTCCTCCCACTCTCCTTCCTTTTCCCCTTCCTCCCCTGGCTAGCTAGTTGCCCTCTCCCTCCTCCTCTATGCATCGACGAGGAGGTATCGACTGATGGCCAGCTTGACCTCTCCGAGCCATCGGTGAGCTCAAGTGCTCCGAGCTCCCTAGCTCCTAGCGAAGAGACAGACTTACGCAACGGAGGAAGAGAGGCAACAGTCGATGAACCTCATCGAGCTCGACCTCACCATCTCCGTCGTTGACCTCTGCCTCTGAGCTCCTTGGTTCTTAGTGAAGAGACAGAGACAGATGCAGAGGAAGAGAGGCAGCGTCCGACGAACCCCATCGAGCTCAACCTTGCCACCTCCATCATTGACCTCTGCCTTTGCTTGCAACTCTGCGCCAGAGTGACTTCCACAAGGGAATGGCGCTTTCAACGATGTGGTCCCTGTCCTGGTGCTCCTTCGGCTTCCCACTGCTACTACCTTGGGCCATGGGCCGATGGGTGAGGAGCAGCATGACATGGTGATCGTCGGTGAGGGGAGAAGAAGCAGCATGATGTGTCGTGATGTGGAGAAGCTCAGTTTTGGCTGGCCTGTCGGGGATGTAGATCCAACAAGATCCCTCTCGGCAAGCTCAACTGCACCGCTTATCTGGCCAGCGTGATTGAGGTCACATGCAATGTAGTGGAGCTCCGTCACCGGTGTGCATGGTCCTCTTCTTCCCCTACCAAAGCCAAGTTCTCTCTCCCCACCGTCTCGATTCTACCGTCCTAGGCGCCTTCTTCCTGCCGCCTCCCCGCAATCGCTTTCTTCCAACAGTCGGCTCAAGCTCGGCCCGCCGCTCATCTTGAGAAGGAGCGCCAGTAGAGATAAAAAAAGAAGGGTAATAGGGGTACTGGTACCTCACTTACATATGGGTTCAATATATTTTTTCCTTTTTATTTTTGTTTTCAGTGCCACGTGTCGGAGACTCAATCACGCCAGCGAAAACCACCATCAATACTGCTGAGGGAGTTATTCTGCGCGGTTTTAAGTACTTGGAGGAGCTATTATAATGGTTTTATGGTTGAACGGTAAGAATCAGATTCGAACTATAGTTGGGGAAGTCTAATTGAACTTCTTTCTTTGCGTAATGTCGCCAAATGGCCCATGCACATAATCGGCGTGTTGCACATTTTTGCTCGGGTCTAGTCCGCCTTGGGCTACCAGACCAATCGTTTGTCGGGTCCTCGGCCGGTTGGCCCCTCCCAATCGTTCGCGCCGAAGGCTGAACACGTACACCTCAAGTTCATGTGACTGTGGAGATCGAATGCACATCCTAGTAGGTAGTAACGAGGAAAGACATTTCCTTCACTTTATTCATTATTATATATTATACTTCTTCCAGGCTGATAATACTTATCGTTTTAAATAAGGGTGAGATCAACCTTTAAAATCTTTGATTATGAATCTTTTTAAAATAGTTATCTTTCAAATATTGTAACTACATGGATAGATTAGTCTTGAAAAGTAATTTAATAAAACCATATAATTGTTAACACTTTTATACATATTATAACATAACATAATTGTCAAAGTTGATTTTTGAAAACTGTGCCCTTATCTAAACGACAAGTATTATCAACCGAAAAAGAGAGTATCAACATAGGACATTATTGGTAGCCTTTTTAAAGTAGTATACATTGAAAAGTGTGCATGCACACGTATATATAGTACTGTCGCGCAGTACTTCATTGGAGTAGACTGTTAGGAAATGATAGGCGAACAAACGATAAAGAACAGTAGATCAATCACAAAAGACACGAGATTTAACGTGGAAAACCCTCCTAAAATAGGAGAGAAAAAAACCACGGGCGCCAGCCAGCAAAATATCTTCACTATATCTGAGGTGAGGTTACATCACCGCACGGCGGCTTACAAGAGGTATATATATAGTGGAACCCTAAAAGGGATGATGATCCGTTAGTTATTAAGTACAAATGAATTTGGATCACAACTCAACATAGACGAGTAGTTACCACTGCTCTGTGTGTCTTATTCGGGAATTAAAAAGAACACTGCTATGTGTGCAGCTAGCTTTTTTAGCTTAATTAAACATACTAGAAGCGGATGGGATACACGGGCGACTTGTTAGGGTAGAAGAGCCCAAAGTTTTTCTCGGTGGGATCCCCGTTCTTCTGGTTCTCGTTGAACATGGCGAATATGTACGCCTCTAGTGCCCCCGGCCTCTTGGGTGTGCCACGCCCGACATGGTCGATCAGCCCCTGGTTGTACGCCCTCGCGTTGTCCACGCTCGCCCCGAACCCTCCCGCCGACGGCCACCCGCTCTCCGACACCACCACCTTCACGTTCCCGGCGCCGGCCTTCTCCAGCGCGGCGTACACGGCGTCCACCATGGCGTCGAACAGGTTGGTGTAGGTGAGCCCGTTGTTTGGGTCCCTCACCGTGGTGCCCGGCCGGAACGTGGCGTAGTTGAGGCTGATGTCGCGCGGGTTCCCCCTGTAGGCGAAGTACGGGTACACGTTGGCGAGCAGCGGCGCGCCGGTGCTCGCCAGGTAGCGCGCGATGTCCTTCATGTAGGCGTCCCTGAAGACGCCGGCGGAGGGTGGGTAGGAGTTGGAGATGACATCGAACTTCACCGCGGTGGACGCCTTGATGGCGCCGAGGCCCGACGAGGCCAGGGCGGAGTTGACGTTGCGGATGGCCGGGAGGATGCTATTCGTGGCGCCGCCTTCCACCTCGTTGCCGACGGCGATGTACTTGATGTTCACGGCCGGGTAGTAGGGCCTGACGTTGTCGCGGACCCACGCGGCCGCGTTGGAGGAGCTGGCGGCGAGATAGGACAACTGGTCGCCGACGTCGAGGATGAGGGCGATGCCGGAGTTGCGCAGGGCGTTGAGCGCCTCCTTGTCGGGGTAGTAGATGCGCATCCCGTTGATGCCCTTGGACTTGTACAGCTGCACCACCTCGTTCCGTGGCGGGAGGTTGTTCCCTTTTACGCCGTAGCACACGCCGATGGATTGCACTAGTATACGTATGTGTTGATCAATTATATTCATGCACTGTGCATACGTGCGAGAAATGCAAATCAAGAGACCGATCAAATTTCTTCATACTTTTCTAGTGTTTACTTAATGTAATTAAACTGATGATTGATCAAATTTTGCATATATATACCTGTAGGGATGGACACGAAGGCTCCGATGACCAATACGACCGCTAGCACGGAGGAAACACCCTGTGCTGCCATCTTAAATAATTTTCCCGAGTTCGATCAGGTAGCTAGCTACAAGATAACTATTGATGAAACATGCATGCTCTCCTATTTATACAAAGTCGAGTAATACATAAAACCAGCTGTTACCTACCGATGCAAAAAAACGATGAAAGGGCAGGATACCTGTTGCCACCTACCGGTTCGAAACAGCTAGCTGGTAAGCCGATAAATTAATATATACATGGATTAGTTAAATATTAAAGATATAAAATTACAAGTAGCTTATAAAAAGGTTATCTAATCAATACTAACATAGAAAGTTTCTGGAGAAATCGTATTTTTAGAAGTGTGTAATTCATACATACCTCCAATTAGCTACAAACAAAAGGTCTAAAAGGATAATAGTCTAATAAATTAAATCACCAAGCAATTCAAGATTAATCGTGCTTATGATTCCATGGGTAGCTCACTTTCTCACAGCAGTTCCATAACTAACTGTCACACCCTAACATATGTCACGCCCCGAACTAACCCCGAACGGAACTAGCCCGTGACGCTCCAAATTAACCTATTAATCGATACCAGTCCCAGGAAACAGTGCTGGTATCACAAGAAGACATAATATCACAGCAACAGAGGTCTCTTTATTACAGAGTAGGACTACAGTCATGTTGGGCTGCGGACAGATCCCGAGCTCACAACTGCATTACAAAAGGGAAAGCGGAAGCCAAGACTTGGACCAATCATCACAGGTGCGACTTGGGAACTGGACCGAAACCCTAAAACTCATCGTAGCCGACTTGCTCCTAGAAGAACTCCTCGTCAGCGGGATCCACTTCATCTTCTTCAGCAACTGGGGGGGAGATTATTTATATAGAGCAAGGGTGAGTACAAGAGTACTCAGCAAGCCATGGGAATTAAGTGTTTAATGCAGGCTTCAAAGGGAAGGCTGTTGTTTTTGCAATTGATTTTATTTAAACTCCTTTTTGAAACAACTAAGTGAGTGCTTCTCAAACGACACGGATGAGACAGTGCGTCTCGTCCGGTCGGAGTATGTGCAATGTATCAGTCTTTGAATTGATTCAAGGTTGGCACCCGGCCAACAGCTTTCAAACCGCCACCCGGGCCTGGCTGATCCCATCAGCCGCGGATTTTCCAAACATCGAACCCATTCCACAACAACAATTTCACAAAGCAGTAGTCAAACAAAACTACGCTAGGAATCACCTAACATCCGCCCATGACCGTGGGCACGGCTGTTCGAATAGTTTAACAACCTCTGCAGAGGGGGTACACTTTACCCACACGACATTACTAACCCGGATCACCCAGCCTGTGCAAGACGGCCACGTCTGGAGACCTTGAGGATTTCATGACAAGGCATTTCGAAAGCCGACATAGGTTTACCATATGCCAACGAGAGGGGTCCCAGACCGACATCAGGTTAGGTCCCAGACCATACTGTGTTAGGAAGCCCGGGGGTTCTCCCCGGCACCACCCCGTTGAATCCACATGTCTCTTGGCATCATGGCTCCCCCGATTAGCTAATTACTCAGCCAGGGACGTCCCATTTCACCCATGTGGTCGCACTTGTCTTATGTTCGGATGAAATTCCAAGGGAAACGGTCCTTAAATGCAAGAACGAGAAACCGTACTCCCGGTACGTCCCCCAATCTGCGGTTTTGGAAATTCATTTAGTTCGCAAGCACCGACCCAGGTGTCGGGTTTTCCAAGTCTTTTGTAAAACCCCAAGTTTTGCCCATCGTTGGATATTTTAAATTTGAGGGGAGGTGTTCTGATGCCCGTGCCCGAAGGCCCGTGCATCGAAGCACAACAGTTGACAAAGGAGGTTTAAGTGTTCAATAATTCAAGGAGGGTAATTGCAGCAATTAGGATTGGGGCCGGCAGACTATCTCACAAGCCGCGGTCGAATTACTTGTGTTAAACTATTCATGCAATATTTGCGGAAAAGAAATACTTAGATTTAAATTATAGGGGCAAGATGATCAAAGGTGACTTGCCTTGCTCGAGATCTTGAGCTCGATCATCGAAATCCTCGCACTGCGGGTCTTCGGGCTCCGAAACTACACGCGAAATGGGACAACTCAACAAATGAAGAAAACAAAGCCCTATTATTGACCTCTAAGCGTGCCATTAGATAGATCTCGAGATTTGAGGAATTTTGGAAGTTGAACGGAGTCAATCGGATGTACGATTGAGAAGATATTGAATTTCTAAGATTATTGGATTTTTGATCTAAAGGAAAAAGGATTTATTTAAACCCTTTTGAAAAGAAAAGAAAGAGGGAGGAGGAGTAGACTTCCCTCGAGCGGCTAGGGCGCGGCCCGAGAAAAGAAGCGCGGCTCGGCCGAGCTAATGGGCCGGCCGGCCCAAGAGGACTCGGCCCAGTAGGGCGCGCGGGAAGGGAGGAGAGAGGGAGCCGGTGGACCGGGCTCACCTCGTGTGGTCCCGAGTGGGACCCGCTTGTCAGTGACACGGTTCACCATGCGGAGCGAGCACGCGGCGCGCGCTAGGGTTTGGGGGAGGGACGCGGTGCACGCGCGCTGCTCGCTGTGGGTGCGGATGCGGCGGGCCTACGCGTAGCCTCACGGCTCGCGGTGGACCGCGCGCGCAAGCGGGGCATAGGGGAGCGGCGAACCGGGGTCAGCTTGACCCGGTCGCGGCCGAGGTGGCGCCGACGTGGCGCCTTCGTGGCAGCCACGTGGGCCGGCGTGAGGAAGACGACGACGTTGGCCGGAACGGACGGCAGACGGCGGCGGCGAGCGGCGGGGCGATCTACAGCGATGCAGGCAAGGGTGAGCGCACCGGGAGGTTGCACGGGACGAGGGGAGACGAGCCAACGGCTCGGATTCGCCGGGGGATGCTCGACGGCGGCGGATTGCGGCGGCGGCATCCGGCGGCGAGAAAAGGGGGAAACGGTGACGGCGCGACGGGAGTTCGATTCCTCCGGACCAGAGCATCTACGCGGCCACCGGAGTCCGTTTCTAGCGTCGGATTGGACGGAGCTACGCCGAGCGAGGCCGGCGATGAGAGGCGCTACCGAGCTCAGGCGGCGACGTCGGCGAGCACACAAAGAGCGGCGACAAGGCTTGGGCGGCGCCAACTAGCTACGGGGGGTCTACTCGTGCTACTACCCGAGTCTAAGGGGAGGAGATGGAGCGAGGAAGGAGAACGGAGAGGATGCACTACCACTGCAGGGGAGGGTGCTGTGACGATGGCCGACGGCGCGAAACGTGATCGTTTCGGCCTCGGGCCGAGGAAGAGGAAGGAGACGAGCGCTCGGAGTCCACGTCACGCGTCCACGAACGCGCCGGCTCCTCCGGCACGCTTAGCAACGAACGGCGACGGAAAAATAGGGCAAAGGAGCGGCAATGGCGAGGGTGAAAACGGGGGAGATTGGTTTGGGGAGGGGCTCGGGTTTATAAGGCGGCAATGTCGGTTCGGAAACCGACCTTGGGCAGCACTAGGGTGCGAGGGAGCTTCGAGGGGAAGGGATAGGCTTCACGGGCGCGGTCAAACGCGGGCAACGGCTTGGGCGGCTGCTCCTCCCTGTCCATGGTGCTGGAACCGAGCGGGAGAAAACAGAGGCCGGGCCGAGAGAGGAAAGGGGAAAACGGAGGGGGAGAAAGGGACGTCGAGCCATGCCGATTTGGGGGAGAGAGGGATGGGAGCGGGAGGCGCTGCCTCAGGGTTTTGGACGGATGCGAGCAGCGCGGCTCGGGCACGCGCGCTAGCTCGCGGGGCAAGGCGCAGCAGAGCAGCGGGCTAGGCAGCGCAGGCGCGGCACGGGCGGCGACCGCGCGGGCGCGCGTGCGAAGCATTGGCGCGAGGGATTCAAACTCGTGGGCGGGGCTCGCCGGGGAGAGAGAGACGGGGAGTGGGAGAGCGAGAGAACAAGAGAGAGGAGATGGCCCTCGGCTCGGCTTGGCGTCGACTCACGCGCGCGCTCACGCACGTGCGCGTGCGGCGCACGGGAGAGGAGGGCTGAGGGAGGGAGAGATGGGCCAAGAGGGAATTTGGCCCACCAAACCTGAGGGAGGCAAACTAGACTTTTACAGAGGGATTTGAATTTGGAGAGATTTGGATTCGGGATTCGAGATCAGAGATTGGCACGGAGACTGACAACAGACAATGAAACAGATTTCGCAATTAGGGTTTTTATGAATTAAATTTTCCCGCTAGGCACCACGACGGAACGGGCGCTACACATATCTAATTTATTAATTACTTCCTCCTTCTCTAAACACTGGATGACACTGAATTCAAATAGAGGGCTAAATCTATATTTTCAAAGTTTAAGGGCCGTAATAAGGTCACTATACAATTTTAAGAGCCAATGTATTTTACTCTAAAATGAATATTTGAAGTATGATATATTTTATGAAAATGGAAAAAGGGTTATTTACTCAGTTTGGGATGCATATCTTTCCTTTAATTCTGACTTTAAATTGGTGGACGCGTTGCCTTTGATGTATAAACTTGAATAATTGGAGATTTGTCTTTTTTGTACAAGTTTAATCTTTATATTTGGCAAAGTTTATGTGATTGAAAATAAGAAATTGTCAACAAGTTATGTTTTTCTCCCCCTCAGCATTCGTTCAAGCGTATTGATCTTCTGAAGAATCTTACCTCATGTGCTCTAATTTTCCATATGTTTTATGGTTTTTGCATAAAGTCAACTGGTGTAGCTTCACAGAAGTTTTGTAATGGTTAAGTTGATAACGATGCAATAGTATTGATTGTATCGGCAGCATACTTCTTTCGATTCTCTCTTGTCGGCTGGTAGCAGAACAATTGGACGTACGGTTTAAATTTCCAAATTATGTTTTGCGTAACAGCGTAAGTGGAAAAAAAAAAAACTAGTAGCACATAAAGCATTTGACTGCATGCATGTGTCCATTAAAATTGAAACCGGTTGCACTAAATATGTCAAATATGCCACATATCTACGGTGAAGTTGCTTTCTCTCCTACGTCTACTATCCTTTTCGGTCCACGATGATTAATTATTAGTGTGCTGATAATTGACTGCGTGCATGCATGTCTCCATTAAAAAAAACAATCGGTTGTACTGAATAATGCCAAATGTGCATACATATGTATGGTGAAGTTGCTTTCGATCTCTCGTACGACTACTATACTATCATTTTGAGTACACGAACTTATCTAGAATCGAAACGATATTGTATTTAAGAGAATCTGAGCATGCATATATGTCATCGCTCTGCTGCTCAACGCCTGAACCCAACTAGCGAGCTGTTCAACGCATGCACGGTGTCTAGGGAATGTAGTGGTAAACTTACAATATTGATATTGAGGAGCTGACCTTAGGATTAAATAGCATCACTTGATTCACTTCCACATTTGATTTCAGCGTTAGCTACCGAGTAGCAGAAGATTTCTAGCCAAATTGGTGCAGTCTTCTGTAACTTGATAGCATCACATCGGGTCGATTCAATTAGTGAATGAAGATATTCGGTAGCAAACAAAGGACATATATGTACTCCATACCGGTAACTACTTCTCGCTCAAAATCGGTGGGCATTTACTGGCATCATGCTGATCAAGAGAGCAAGTTTAATAGTATAGCCAACTGCTAACTCCAATTCATCTGTAGCTAATCTAATAGCTCATTTATACAATAGCTATATACTACACTATTAATACCTGGTCCCACCTGTCATACACACACTGTGTCTTGGAGTTCGTGCTACAGCTGGCTATAAATCTGTAGCTCACTGCTCTTCTCTTCTTATTTATCTACTTAAAATATGTTTGCAGCTGGTTTATAGCCTGCTATTTTACCTGCTCTGACATGGGAAACCCGTTGGTTCCCCCGGATTTAGGATTTCAATTAGGTTAGCTACTCATCTTCAAATCCAGAGGAAAATTAACCAAACTTGATTTTTTTGACTCTCTTTACCTGACTACAGAATACTCGAGACACTGTGGAATATGGCGCATTTCGGCCCGGCAAGAAGAAAATTTGCGGGAGGATTTCGCGTGGGAATAAGGTCACCGAAGGTCCCTCAACTTAACAGCGAGATTTTTTAACATCCCTTAACTACAAAATCAGAAATGTATACCCCTAAACTCTCTCAAACCGTTCACCGGAGGTCCCTCGGTAGTATTTTTACCTGGTTTTGCAGACGTGGCATCCTAGTCAGCAAAAAAAAATAAAAAATTACGTGGGGCCCACATGTCAGTTGCATCCCAGTCTCTTTTCCTTTTTCTCCTCTCTTTCGGCGTGTGCGCACCGCGGCGACCTCTTCGCCTCAGGCCGGGCGGCGGCTGGAGCAGGCGGAGGGGCGCCGTCAGTGGGCGAGCGCGGCTGCAGCAGCGGCAAGCGGCGGGCGAGCGCAACCGCAGAGGGCGAGTGGCAGCGGGCGGCGGCGCGCGGCCGGAGCAAGCGGAGGAGCGGCGTCGGCGGCTGCAGGCAGCGGTCTGGGCCCGGAGACGCGAGGAAGAAGGCGCCGTCGAGGGCGCGCGCGCCGGCGTAGAGCGTGGCGAGGACGCGCGCGGCGAGCCTTGCGGGCACGCGAAGGAGGACGAGATGAGGAGATCCACCATCGTGCATCTCGATCGCGTACGCACTTCAGCCGGCGGTGCCCCCCGGCGTCACGCAGGTGGACGTCCGCTTCGTGTTCTGCTCCGTGACCGATGTTTGACGATATTTTGTCATTTTACGCTAAGCAAACAAGATTACTATTTATCATAGAAGCTAGCTCGCTGGTTTTTATGAGATGCATGGGCCATGCAAAGTGCGCACGTATTAGTGTATATGCATCTATATATGTGGCTAACCATATGACTCATAAGCATTAGGCGGGGGTCTGCAGCTGGCGGCCGGTGAGAGCGACGGCGGTGGCAGCGGGGTCGGCTGCTCCGCCGCAGCCCGCCGCCCGCATCCGTGCTCGCCCATGGCCGCTTTGCCCGCCGCCGGCAAAGAGTGAAGAGAGAAAAGAGAAGAGAAGGAGAAGAAAAGAGAAGAAAAAAATCGATGCGTTCCCGACGGTGCGGCGGCTCGACTTCGAGCTTGCGCCGTTCGACGCGTCGGAGTCACCAAGGCATGGGTGCTCGGCTCGCTCGGGGAAGTCAGCGTCGTCGCCTCCACCTCCACCTCCACCTCCGCCGCCTCGGGTTCAAGTGCAACAGCGCCGTGTGGCGCGCCGGCCGCCGCTGCCTCTCTGCTCTGCCAGCCGCGCGCTCGCTCGCTGCCGCCGCCACCCCACTCCACTCCGCTGGTCGTCGCGTGCTCGCCCGCCTGCGGTCGCGTTTGCCCGCCGCTTGCCGCAGCCGCAGGCCGCAGCCGCGCTCGCCCACTGACGCTGAAAGAGAAGAAGAGAAAAAGGAAAAGAGACTGGGATGCAGCTGACATGTGAGTCCCACGTAATTTTTTAAATTATTTTTGCTGACTAGGATGCCACGTCAGTAAAACTGGATAAAAATACTGCCTAGGGACCTCCGGTGAACGGTTTGAGGAAGTTTAGGGGTATATATTTCTGATTTTGTAGTTAAAGGATCTCAAAAAAATCTCGTTGTTAAGTTGAGGACCTTCGGTGACCTTATTCCTTTCGCGTGTGGCCCCGCGGGGTTGGGTTACGTGGGCTTCAAGTGGATCACCTATCTCCGGTCCAGTTCATATTGGCCCAATTAAGTCACTACCCTTTGATGGGCCTAAAGGATTGCAACCAGTGTAGGGAATTGGAAAAAGTACATCCAAGGTCCCTCAACTTGTCATCGAGTTATAAAATCGTTCCCCAACCACAAAATCATATATATGGCGTCTCTTAACTAATCAAAACTAATTACAATAGGTTCTTCAGTGGTTTTGACTCTGATTTTGGTGTAAGTGGCGGCTGAGTCATCATGGGACCCACGTGGGCTTCACATGTCAGCATGCTACGTCATCTCTCTTTCCCCTCTTCTCTCCCTTCCTTTAGGTGGGGCCCATTTGTCAGTGTTTCTTCTACCTCCTTCACTGCGCCAACACAGAGAGGAGAGGGAGAGGTAGCTGGGGAGGAGGGCGGCGCCGCGACGCCGGCCGCCGGCGGTGGCGGTGGCGGCCGCAGTGGGGAGGCGGCGGCTGGAGGCAGCGCTCGGGCTAGGACGGCAGCCGGCGGTGGAGGAGCAAGGAAGGACTGCGACTGGCGACGATGGATTTGAAGGAGAGAGAGGAGCTCGCCGGCCATGGCGACCTCGGCTGAGCCACAGCGCGCGGCACCCCCAGCCGGGGTACTCGTCGCGGCAGAGCTCGGCGAGGTGCCTGAGTGCCTCCCCGTGGCGACGCACACCCTGCCGACGAGCAGCTGCACGAGGAGGCCCACGGCGGTCGCCCACATGAGCAGCCACAGTAGCGTTGTCGGAGGAGGAATTGCCTGAAAGAACATGTCCAGCGAGATTGACGATTTGCCTGAAAAAAACTTATCCAGCTTATTTTCCTTCAACAATTTCCTGTACCCATGCGAAAACTGACAGCGGCAAAGGGAACGCCAGACTGAATACCACATCTTCGAACAAGAACAGGTAGGCGAAAAAAACTGACCAATATCAAGCACAAAATGCAACTATCACATCCATGACCACATACTGAAGCTCGATTGAAGCTGCTTTGTCACTTCTGTGATTATGCTATTGTGGTCCAGGACTCTTCTGGACTTCATGATTCTGACAATTGCAGCCTCAATTTGAGGTTTTATGTCTTCCTCAACTCTCTGGCAAGTTTCCAACTTCTCTGGTTCTGTTTCTTTCTAAGCAACCACGGTGCCAATCTTTACCTTGAGCAACTTGCTTGTGGACTTGTCATTGTAGTAAGTGTCATCTTCAGATATATCTTGCTCATGGGTTCCTTCCGCAACACATTCTTACTCTTAACACAAGCAAGAGACTGGAGGCAGCGTTTCAGATCAGCATGTGGTATACCAGTGGCCTGCTCAATGTCACCGTAAGTCAAGCCGTTCGCCACGATGCAGAGCGTGCCCACGCCGCCGAAGCCGTCCGCTGGGCCGCCGCTCCCCACCGCGCTCACCTGCCGACGCCGCCGCTTCGCTTGCTCTGGCCGCCCTTCTGGTATGGCGGTGGCTCCTTCCCCAGCGGCGGCAGTCCGGCCTCGCCCCGCCGGCCTTGCCCCACCGGCCTCCTCCCTTCCCGTCGGCTAGCCTATGCCAAGAAGTGAGAGAGAGAGAAGGGAGAGAAGAGGGGAAAGAGAGATGACGTGGCATGCTGACATGTGAGGTCTACGTGGGTTCTACGATGACTCAGCCGTCATGTAGGCCAAAACTAGAGTCAAAACCACCGAATGACCTATTGTAACTGGTTTTGATTAGTTAAAGGACACCGGATATCTGGTTTTGCGGTTAGGGGACGATTTTGTAACTCGATGACAAGTTGAGGAACCTTGGATGTACTTTTTCCTAGGGAATTCCCCAGTGTAGTGTTCAGATACTAATGGGCCCAACTGGACGCTACACTTGCTAGCGATCTAAATATTTGCAAAGTGCCCTGTTTTATTTTCAAGGAAACAGAGTTATAAATTCCGTTATTGTTCAGTATTCACTGCCAAAGTGCCAAGGCAGAATTACACGTACGTTGCTGAATCTTGAGCAGCTGTGCTTATTACCACAAAACTATATGCTGGCCGTACGTTCCCATGCATGCATGCGGTTTTGCATTTGACATGAGCAGCTAGCTTATTCCAAATCCAAATGTAATATTAGTATATCACTCTTGTCTAGTGGAATCTAATTTTGTAGGACGGCGACTTGTTGGGGTTGAACAGCCCGAAGTGCCTCTCGGTCTCAGCCCCGGTCTTCTGGTTCTCGTTGAACATGGCGAACACGTACGTCTCCAACGCCACCCCTGGTCTCTTCGGAGTGCCTCCTTGGACATGGCTGATAAGCTTCTGGTTGTACGTCTGCGCGTTGCTCACGCTGGCCCCGAACCCACCGGCCGACGGCCACCCGGTCTCCGACACCACCACGCCGACGTCCGGCGCGCCGGCGTCCTCCAGCGCGGCGTAGACGGAATCCACCATCGCGTCGAAGAGGCTCGTGTAGATCAGCCCGCTGCCGTCGTCCGTCACCGTCGTGCCCGGCTGGAACGTGGCGTAGTTGAGGCTGATGTCTTTCGTGTCGCCGACGTAGGCGAAGTAGGGGTACACGTTAACCAGCAGCGGCGCTCCGGTGCTCGCCAGGTACTCCACGATGTCAAACATGTAGTCGTCGTTGAAGACGCCGTTGGAAGGCGGGTAGGAGTTGGCGATCACGCCCTGGGACACCGACGTCGACACCCCGACGCCGCCGAGGCCGGCCGCGGCGAGCGCGGCGTTGAGGTTCTTCATGGCCGGGAGGATGTTGCCCGTGTCGTCGACGGTGACCTCGTTGCCGACGGCGATGTAGCGGAAGGAGACGCCCGGGTAGGCCTGGACGTTCTGCTTGACCCAGGCGGCCGCGGCGGTGGCGTCGGCGGCGAACGCGGCGAGGTTCTCGTTGGCGACGTCCATGGTGAGGGCGATGTTCGAGCCGGTGAGTGCCTGGAGGATGTCGCTCCTCGGGAAGTAGATGCGCATGGAGTCGATCCCCTTGGACTTGTAGAGCTTCACGACGTCGCTCGCCGCCGGCAGGTTGTTGCCGATCACGCCGTAGCACACGCCAATGGACTGAACCGCTGTTAATTTGTCAACAGAGCAAGCGTACATGTAACATGAACCAAGAGTTAGTTAATTAGTACACTTAATTATTATGTGGAGCACACATGCTCTGTACTCGCACACTGCTGAATAACATGCATGTACTATATGCTGCAGTATACCTGCAGGAAATGCTGCAAGGAGCAATGCTACTGCAAGCACGGGAGCAAATCCTTGCGTAGTCATCTTCGCTTATTTTGCAGCTGCTGCAAGTATCTCTAGTCACGATCACTCTCTATTTATATGGAGAGATTTAGGCATGCAACAAGTCCGTAGCATTATCCAGTTCGGTACATCACACGTTCTTCTCACATCCATGACACTAGCTCCAGCAGCTTGCTGATCGATTTCCAATTTCCACACCACCAGTAGTACTCCACTACCGATGGAGCAAGTGTCCGCCACCGCACTACGCAGCCAACCCAACTAAATTAACGCTAAGAGCAAGTTTAGCCCACTATTGACTCTAAATCATTTATAGTCAATTTAATAGCCAATTCATATAATATTAATAGTTATCTATAAACATTTACTTCCTCCGTTTCAAGTTATAAGACGTTTTGACTTTAGTCAAAATCAAACTGCTTTAAATTTAATTAAGTTTGTAAAAAAAAAGTAGTACCATTTTTAACCCAAGACAAATTTATTATAAAAATATATTCAATTTGATTTGATGAAACTAATTTAGTATTATAAATATTATAAACTTAGTTAAACTTGAAATAATTTGACTTTCATCAAAGTCAAAACGTCTTATAAGCTGAAACGGAGGGAGTATTATATTATTAACGTCTGGTCCCACCTGTCATAGATTTATACACACATGCATCTTAAAGTCTTTGTTGTAGGTGGTTACAAATCTGTAGCCCGCTGCTCTTATTTTTTTCTTTTATCTTCTTAAAATATGTTTATAGCTGGTTTATAGTTTAATATTGTACCTGCTTTAAATAAGCCAACTGGATTAACGTGCGCGGGACGGTGTCACAGTCTGGTCAAGCCTAATTCGCAACCACGCATGCACAATTTGCACATACGACGACGACGACGACTCAATCGCTAGCTAGCGATGGCCACCACTGGCCAGTCGTCGACCAGTCGTGCTCGCTTGGAAAACCGGACGACGCGCGCACGCATCATGCACCGTTAGCCGCGCGCGAGCATGCGTTCGTGCACGACGGGATAAAATCGAGCAGTTGCTTGTCCGGCTCGTGGAATTCCGGTGTTTTTGACGTTGTTTGGTCGTGGCGGCCTCAAACAGCAACGGTTTTGTTGCTGTCTTGCTTGGTGCGACTTTTCACTTGTACGTATACGTGCTTGGTGCTGGACAGGCCGGTGTACGTGCACACTAGCTCCCATCCGCCGTTTTGCACGGTGAGACAAACGCGTCAGAGTGTGCGCCACACCGTAACATAGGCCCAAGTTCACGGCACTCTAGCTAGCAAGTGCAACACGTACGGTACTGTTTGTACTACTAAGATCATCATGTACGTTACGACTGAATCAAATTAACGCGCACCGTTGAGTGAGAGAAATATAACATACTACATGGTCTGCTCTGTATGAGACATTAATCATACTACGCGAAAATAGGTCTGGTAAACTTTATTCAAGTTCATATTATTTGCCTCTGCACCGTTACATGCATGCATTGAGCTTTGCAATATGCAGGCAGAAAGCTTATTCAAACCCAAACTATATATGGAACGCGTGTATGTATATATCTATATCGATCGACGTTTAATTCATCATCGATCGATCTCTTCTCAGAACAATCTTCTTAGAAATTGATGGAGTATGCCGGCGACTGGTCCGGGTTGAAGAGACCGAAGTGCCTCTCCGTCTCGTCGCCTCCCTTCTGGTTCTCGTTGAACATGGCGAAAATGTAGGTCTCGATGCTCCCGGGCCTCTTGGGCGTCCCCTGCCCGACGTGGTTGATCAGGTTCTGGTTGTACGTCTGCGCGTTGCCGGCGCTCGCCGCCGTGCCGCCGGCCGACGGCCACCCGCTCTCCGACACCACGATCGGGACGCTCCCGGCGCCGGCGCTCTCCAGCGCGGAGTAGAACGTGTCGACGATGGCGTCGAACAGGTTCTGGTACGCGTTGCCGCCGTCCTGCACCACCGTGCCCGGCGACGTGAAGAGCGCGTAGTTGATGTCGATCTGGGCCTGGTTGCCCACGTAGGCGAAGTAGGGGTAGACGTTGGCGAGCAGCGGCGCGCCGGTGCTCGCCAGGTACTGAGCTATGGGCCCCATGTGCGAGGCGGAGAACGTGCCGGCGGACGGCGGGAAGCCGGCGGTCACGCCCTGGGACACCGACGTCGACACCTTGATGTTGCCGAGGCCGGCGGCGGAGAGGGCGCTGTTCATGTTCTGCATGGCCGGGAGGATGTTCTGCGTGTCGCCGCCGGAAACCTCGTTGCCGACGGTGATGTAGCGGAAGTTGACGCCCGGGAACGCCTGGATGTTGTTCTGGACGAAGGCGGCGGCGGCGGAGGGGTCGGAGGCGAGGGAGCCGAGCTGATCGTTGCCGACGTCCATGGTGAGGGCGATGCTTGAGCCGCTGAGGGCCTGGAGGATGTCGCTTCTTGGGAAGTAGATGCGCATGGAGTCGATGCCGTTGGACTTGTAGAGCTGCACGACGTCGCTCGGCGACGGCAGGTTGTTCCCGATCACGCCGTAGCACACGCCGATAGATTGCACCACTGTGTTTGATTTGATATATTAGACTCCTTTTTGTTTGGGAGTGGATTATTAATCCCTTTAGAGGATATTCCATCTTATAACTTTTTTTTCCAAATTCAACACAAATAGTTAAGAAAAAATTTAATCAAATTAATAATATAGAGTAAAGTAACATGTACCACTACACCAAAAATCAAGTTCAAATTTCACCATCCACATTAAGAAAAAAAAGAAGATAAATTTCGTTCGTATTTATCTTTTTTTATACCATAATGTGTGATGAGTTGTGTTAGGATCTAAAATTTAGTGAATTAGTATATACATATTTTCTATGAATGTCGTCAATTTGTTTCAGAAATTTCCATAACTATTTGAATGGGTTTTAAACAAACGAGAGGACATCCCTTATTAAGAGTTTTAGACAAACCGAATTTTATTAAGACAATATACAATTATTACCTGTAGGAATGGCCGCAACTCCAAGGACCAATGCCAGTGTTAAAACGGAAGCAACGCCATGCTTTGCCATCTTGAAGCGCTTAATAATTTTCAGGCGCCACTAGCTAAGGTTGCTCGGTACGTTGTACGTGTCTGCTACGGAGGCTGCAGGACTTCGCATGCAGATCGATGCGATGTAACAAAAGCATTCACCCCCTATTTATACAAGTTCCTGGCAGGCATGCATGTACCATGCAATTGTTGGCGCCCGTTTCCACCCGCTACGTGCTAGTATACGATATCGAGCGTAGAGACAAGCGTGGTCGCGATCCGCACCGGCCTAATTCTACAAGATAGTAGTGGTATCTCGCTATAGAAAATGCGTACACGCGGGCGCAAGACTGCAGCGAAACGAGGTCGTCGTCCACCAATCGCGGCCGTAAAAACAAAAGCTCGTTAGCTGTCGACCGGGGGCCGCGTTCGTGGAATTCCAGGGCGGTCTGACCCGTCGTCTGGGCTGGTAGTGGCTGGGAAGAAGAAGGGGGAGATGATCACTGTACCTTGTGATTGGAGTTATGGCTGTAGAAGAAGAGGCCGGGGAGAGGAGAGGAGAACTGGAGAAGGTCGCATCGATCGCACAAGAGAACGAAGGTCCACTTGCTTGCTTGCTGGATTGCCCAACTCTCTTCTTAGCGGCGGGCGGGAGACGGGAGTGTGGCAGGATGCGGACACGTCGGTCTCAACCGAGAATTGCCGTAGACAGATCGGGCGGCTTTGCTCACGAGAGTTCTCACTCGTACATAGGAAATAAGTTCAATTTAGGTCCCACTCGCCCATTCTAATTTTCGTCCTTTATCCTAAAAACCAGGTCCAACACATCCCTCAAATTATAAAATCGTGCGAACGAGATCCCTCGATAGTATTGTTCCTGGTTTTAATTGACGTGGCGTCTACATGACTCCTTTAACTAGATCTCCGTCCCACGTGGTATTAACGTGACGCTTTCGTGGCAGTTTGACAAAAAAAAAATAAACGAAACAAAGTAAAAAACTAATAAAATAAAATAAAATATGCGGGACCCATACATCAGCCAAACAAAAACAATAAAAAATAGTGGGACCCACATATGAGTGGGTCCCACTTCCTCCACCTCACCATCTTCCTCTCTCTTCCAATCCTCTCGCGGCCTCCATCCTCCATCCTCGCCCCACTCCTATGGCGGCGGAGTCGAAGCAGGTGACCGTCGACCACCTGTGGTCTGCGGGCTCCAAGAAAGCCGGTGGCAGCAAGAGCAAGAGGCAGTAGAGCGACAACAGTTTTGACTTTGATGACGCAAAGGAGGAGGAAGAACACTCCCCCTCTCTGCAATGGGCGCGAGGCGAGGATGGCGAGCGCATCGGGCGTGGAACGACCACTTTCCTTTCCCAACAGATCTCCACATCCTCGGCTCCAACTCCGCCGCCGGCGACAAGACTGGTTGCTCCACCGCCGCCACCGACGCCCCACCTATGCTTTTGCGCGGCGGAGGACCGGCCGCCCCCGCCATCCCTCGCTCCCTCCTTGTCTCCTATCGCCTCCATCCTCGCCATGTGGAGGAAATGCAGAGGCGGCGCCAAGCTGGCAGGTAGTCACCCGCTTCGATGCCGTTGCCGCGCCTAATGGGCCATCGTCGACCCCGTTATCCCCCACTCCCACCCCGTCTGTCGAAGAAAATGCTGCAAAGGATTGGAAGGGAGGGGAACAGGGTAAGAATGAGATGGACGAAGTGAGACCCACTAACATATGGTCTTGCTATTTTTAATTTTTTGGTTTGACTGACGTATGGGACCCCATTTTTTGTTTTAATTTTTAGTTTTAATTTTTGTTTCTTTTATTTTTATTTTCGATCAAATTGCCACGCAAGCGCCACTTTAATGCCACGTGGGATAGACCACAGGAGCCACATAGGCGCCATGACAACTAAAACCGGAGGCAATACTTTCAAGGGGCCTTGTTTGCGTTGGTTTGTAAGTTGAGGATACGTTGTATCTGGTTTTTCTGATTAAGGATGAAAATCGTTGGGGGAGTCGAGATATCCGGTACTATGATTCAATACGAATCAGATTAGTCCAGTAGTTAAAGGAGTCAAAGTGAACTTATTCCAACGGAGGAAGCCAGTAGAGGAATACACGCGAAATAGCCCATTAAATTGCGCCGAGGCTCGAGGTAGAGGCCAATGTAGGCCCACTAAGGAAAGCCCACCACATGCAGCAGTCCGGCCTCCGCGATACGCTGTCCCCTCGCCTTCCTGCCGTCTGAACTCTGAATAACGATCCTTCACGGCTTTACGCCTGGAGGTTTGGGTGCAATAGGAATTGCGCCAGTGTATGTACGGGCGTACGGCTGCGACAAAAAGGGTGTAATTCTGGTCAAGCTTGCTAGCTCCTACGGAATCGCTCAGAATCGCAACTAGCAGATAAGCAGATCCATGATCTTGCATTGGGCTCTTGGCGTTGAATGAACGCGCTAGCTTGATGTGCATGTATGATCTCTCTGTAAATTAAAGTTGCTTCATGGGTCATGACAATTGACAACTGACAAGCAAGTTTCAAGTAGTATTTCGGTATTTGATACGATTCTGAAACAAAGCAGATTTGAACTCAGGACGATTCTTCTAGTAGCAGACTCCTCTCCAGCTGTAACCTGCACAGCTGAGCTGAGCCGTCTTAAGGCTGCACATTCCTCCATCTGATGTTCTAAACTACAGGCCACGTACACCAATCATTTCTCTAACCTCTGAATGCTTGGGCCTATGACTATTGACTAAATTAATTGGCTCTTGCATCCATTGCATAATTTGTCAATCCAACGGAAGCATTCGCAAGGCGATGATCACATATAAGGAACAAGAAAAACCGAGATGCTTTTTCTGCTCTTCTACTCTACTGTACCTCCCTCTTTGGCCTGTTTCTAGTGCGCGGAGCAGCAGCAACAAGAACTCCCTCCTTCTCCTTCTCCGCTGGCGCCGGCTGCTCGGCGTCCTCCTCCTCTTCTTCGCCTCCGCCGTCTTGCTCGAAGTCCTCGTTCTCTTCCATTATCGCTTTGTTGGACTCCATCTACACATGGGCAAATTTAAGACGATCTTGAATTGACAGTAACCTGCTAATTCGATGAGATGTCTCTTCAACACCGATCGAATGCGAGCAGCGCGGCGCACCTCGCGTAGGAAGCGCTCGTCGAGGTCGTCGGCGACGCGGGCGGCGGTGATGAGCGTGCCGACGAAGAGGGAGAGCGGCAGGACGAACGCCAGGATGAGCGCGTTCGTGCTCGGCGGCCCGCCGGCCCGCACGACCATGGACCGCCGCCGCCGCCGCCAGCCGCCCGCTGCCGGCGTAGCCGATACACGGACAGGCCTCCCAGAGCACGGCGTAGCGCTCGCGCCGACGCGCGCCGGGGAGGACAGAGCAGCGAGACTTCGCGCCGCCATGGATGGTAGCGAAGGCCACACACACAGCACAGCACAGGCAAGAAGAAGCAGAGCAGCAGAGTGAGCGACGCGGCGGAGCACGGTGGTTTGTCTTATCCATTTCTATCCTCCTCCGCGCCACGTCGCTCCGCTTACCACAGCCGTCCGATCTTTACGACATCCGGATGCCGAATGGGCCACCTATTGTGCTACGGGCTACGGCCCACACGTAATACCTGATGGGCTAATTTCATCCTAGAAGCCCATTTAGGCCTCACTTATGTAGATGGGCCTATTTCAGTTTCTTCATGGAAAAAGTACACAGAAGGTCCCTCAACTTGTAATCGAGTTACAAAATCATCCTCAAACACAAAACCAGATATCCGCTGTTCCTTAACTAATCAAAACCAGTCACAATAGTTCATTCAGTTGTTTTCACCCCGATTTTGTCGTACGTGGCGGCTGAGTCAGCGTGGGACCCACGTGGGCCCCCCATCCGGATACCGAATGGGCTACGGGCTACGGCCTACACGTAATTGCTGATGGGCTAATTTCATCCTAGATGCCCATTTAGGCCTCGCTCATGTACATGGGCCTAAATTGCCTTAGCCGATTTCAATTTCTTCATCGTGTTCGGCAATAAAAACAGTATAATGATCGTGCGTATATACGTCGTTTTCGGGTATATGTAAAAGAAAGAGCACAAAAAAAAGTCGCCTCAAGCATAAGGTAGTTCTAATTAACACACGGGGGGTATGTACTTGTGCTAATTAGGTCGTGTGTTTTTGACAGCGACAAGACCGGAACATGTCGCAAACGGATCGATCTCGATGGCGACGTTGCCGGCGTTCCTGGCCATGGATCATCACCGGCCAAAAGCTACGTCGCCTGTCGCGATTGCATGCCCAAATCCTAGCTACTAATAATAATAGCTTAATTCGATCATCAGCTACTTGATTATGCCTCTTTCGCTTTCGCTGTGTTCTTCTACCGCCGTCGTCACGCCGGACGTCCATTCCTGCCGTAATTGCTACCGTCACGCAGTCGTGCTCCCTGACGTATACATGTGTTAAGATCAAAATTTTACTCCAGAAAATTTTTAGTCGTTCAAGTGGACTGAGATAACCGAGAACGGGCACTTTACGAAGTACTTTGGTTAGTGCAGCCACTGGTACTTGATTAATTAGCTAATTTGGTTGATGCAGCTAGCTGAGCTGGTAGCCAGCCATCGCTACCTCCCCCTGTGATTGGGAGATTTCTTTCCTTACTGGCTACAGTACGTATATATCGGCTATACTACTCCCCCCCCAAAAAAAAAAAAGAAAAAAAAAGACAAATCCTAGGTTTCCGTGTTCAACGTTTGACCATAAGTCTTATTTGAAAAAAATTATGAAAAAAAAAGACAAGTCACGCATAAAGTATTAATCATGTTTTATCATCTAACAATAATGAAAATACTAATTATAAAATAATTTCATATAAGACGGACAGTCAAACGTTGGACACGGAAACTCAGGGTTCGTCTTTTTTTTTTTTGGACGGAGAGTACTTGTTAGCATGGCTGTGCAAACTAAATTATTTGCATGCTACCGCCATACTCCCTCCGTCAAAAAAAAGGCAAACATTGGTTTTCCGTGTCCAACTTTAACTGTCCGTCTTATATGAAATTTTTTTATAATTTATATTTTCATTATTGTTAGATGATAAAACATGATTAATATTTTATGTGTGACTTGTCTTTTTAATTTTTTTTCATAATTTTTTCAAATAAGACGGACGGTCAAATGTTGTACACGGAAACCAGTTTTTTTTTTTTTTGGACGAGGGAGTAGCTTGTAGGTCAACAACAGTTAAGGTGAGCTGCATGTGCTACCTAAACAACAGATTGTGTTAGTACATCATCTGCAGCTGAAAAGATTGATTTCATTTTTTTTAATACGTACACTGCTATTAGTTTCATCACTGCTAGCAATACTCCTGCTAGTACGAGTATTCGTTTGGGTATTAATGTTTGAATAATATTTTCTTCGTTTCAGGTTACAAGACTTTTTAGCACTGTCTATATTCATATATATGTTAATGATTATATATATGCAGATCATCTTATAACAGAAACGGAGGTAGTATAATGGTACGAGACGAACGCTTCACATCGCGGCTAAATTCAATTAGGAAATCAATTGTGTAACTAGTTCTTTTCTTGAGACAATCAGACAAATGTACTAATATGCAGATCATGATTTTGTTTTACATGAGTACGCAGTTTCAGTTGGTTAAACCCTCAAACGCACCGAGCCAAGTGGGCCGGGCTTGCGCAATCAATAATATTGTATAGGTGTATAAAACCTAGTAAAGCAAAGCCAATAATCCCCACTGCATCTATATAAAGGACGCAATACAAAGAAAGTAAAGAAAATCAATAATTAATTAGCTTGCAGCTGTCGCAACTTGCAAGGGAGCAGAGGCACCATCCATGTCAGAAAACCTTCAGAGAGATCAACGCGATCTGCAATTATAATCAGCATGGTATGGTATGAGCTGGATGCTTCGATGGATGTTTTCTCCTGCAAGACAAAATAAGTGCAATGAGCATCTAGTACATCACTTCGCCCTGACCCCATAATTCATTTCCGCTGCAAAATAAACTGCCAAAACTCTCTCTTGCACTGTCTCGCTGGATCATTAGACATGGACAGAGAATCGTTGTAATGTACCCCATGTAGCTTGAGAGGGACAGTGATATATATATAATCATGCATGCATAATTGTATGTACCTATCTCTATGTGTGTATGCATATCTATATACTTACTCCATTTTATATTATAAGACTTTCTAGCATTATCCATATTCAAATATATGTTAATGAATCTATACATATATGTGTGTCTAGATTCATTAACATCTATATATAAATATGAATCTGTATGTACACATATGTTTTATAACCTAAAACAGAGGTAGTACGTGTGTACGTATCTGTATGCGACAACGACGACATTGTAGTTAATTTGGAGCATATATATATATAAGCTAGTTTCTCTATACTCCATTATGCATGAGACTGTGTAAGTGTGTATATGTATGCGCGTACAGATAGATCGAGCCACATCGTCATCACGTGTACACATATGTTTTGTACGCATACGCGGCGTCCCTTTCGGCATGGGGGCAAGTAGTTGGTAAGCCTTTGTTCCTTCTACGAGCTAGCTCTTTATTCTATAGAATACTGCAGTAGTACGTAGTAGTACTACTAGTACTGTACTGTGTATAAGTTCGGTATAGAAGTAGCAGTACTGCATGGCTAGCTAGCTCTACCACCGTGCAAGAGGTTGGATAGCAGTAGTAGAAGCTCTCATACGTCAACTTTAATTGCAGGGAAAGTGGTTTAAACTTTCGTACTAGATGTTTTGTTCAAACATCATTTAAATAGTTGTTAAAATTCTTTTAAAAATCTAACAACATTCACACCATATTAATAAACTACCCCATAAAAAATTAAGTTAAAACTCAACTCACACATTGAGAAATAAAAAAAGATAAATGTAGCAAGTGAACAGTGTTGGTACTATTCATATATGAATATGATTTTTAGTGGATTAGAAATTTTCATAACTACTTACATTGAATTTGAAAAAAAAAAAAACCTACACAAGAGGCATTCTCTTGAGGATTAGAATGTTCACCCTTAATGGCCCACCGCCCATGCAAACAAAGGCAAAAAGGCTGGTAAAACGACGGCTACATACATGACATGAACGTTTTATCGTGTGGTGTGGTCGAAGATCTCGTTGTCGACCGGCCTAGCTATTTGTATGCGTGCATGGCTGCTTACTTTAGCTTGGGACATCTGTAAAGCCAGTGTATATTGGTAGACGATGCATGGGCAAGATAGAGTAATTTTAGATGCATGCTTTGATTCCCTTTTCATTCACTGGCCGGCCGTGGCCTGCGTGCATGATAAGATGTTCCAACTGCTGCTAGCTATACCTCCTGTAAGAGCAAGTTTAATAGTATAGTCCACTATTTGCTCCAATTCATCTATAGCTAATCTAATAGCTCATTCATACAATAGTTACATATTATACTATTAATATCTGGTCCCATCTGTCATACACACGCTGCGTCTTAGAGTCCGTGCTACAGCTGGCTACAAATCTGTAGCCCGCTGCCCTTCTGTCTCCTCATTTATCTGCTTAAAATATGTTTGCAGCTAGCTTATAGCCTGCTATTGTACCTGCTCTAAGGGCATCACCAATGTATATAGCAAAAGTGGTCTATATAGATGGGATCCACATAAATAAATTTTAACTATAACAATCCTCACAATATATATGGATACAAGGTGACATTAGGATGAATAGTGCATATGCATATGGATACCTTTTACTATTTTCTTTATATGGACTAGTTGCACAATGTTACTAGCTAGGTGGTTGAATGGAATAGTTTATTCTCTATGGACTACTTTTGTAGTATATTTTAGATGCCCTAATGCTGTAACTAGATTTTAATAGTAGTATTTAGCACGCATTTAGCTTAACTATTTTTTTTAGATAATACTTGCTAGTAGAAAGTATAGATTTATCGCAGGGATCGGAAGAGATAATATGCCATTTTTATTGTTCATCTTTCTTCAATTCACATCACATGCATGGATCTTTCGGTCGATCGGCTGGCCGGTCGGCACTGATCGATCCGGGATAGCATGGGGCTGACTCACGCGGTATGTTTTATATATATAGTAAATGCCCCCAATTAAACCAGCATATGTATAATAATTGCATAGTAGCTAACCAGCTACTGTAATAATTAGAGCAAGTTTAATAGTATAGACTACTACTGGCTCTAATTCATTTATAACTAATCTAATAGCCAATTCAATAATAATTGCTTACTATACTATTAATATATGGTTCCACCTGTCATACACATATTGCGTTTTGGAGTCCGTGCTGCAGCTAGCTACAGATCTGTAGTCCGTTGCTCTTCTCTCTTATCTTTTATCTCATTAAAATATATTTGCAGCTGACTAATAGTCTGCTATTATACCTGCTCTTATGGATACGAGACTTTATAGTATCATGTAATATTGTGGTGTTGAGACCAAAGCACGGGATATGCACTATAGTATATCGAACTTAAATTAACGATAGATATGCATACATGCATTAATCATAATTGCATATCCAATCAAGAGATATACTCCCTCCAATTTAAAATAAACCAACTTACAAAGTTTAAAATTAATCGTAAAATAAATCAACTTCTACGCTCTTACATACCACTAGTATGTAAAACGAGAAACTTTATTACTTCGATTAATACTTTTTATCTACCAATTAACCAATACTATAACTTTCACATTAATTAAGGTTATTGTGATTTTTTTTCTCTCCTTACAACCAATATGCTAGCTAGGATTTTTTTTTTAAAGATAGAGGGAGTATAGTATGTGTATATATATTCCGAGTGGGACGTACACGTATATTCCCATGGTCCTCAACTGCTGTGCAAACCGTACAATCGACGCGTGCCTGAGAGTTAATGCTGCCTGCCCTGCCGGTACGGTTAGCTATATAGTTAGCCAGGTCCATGCACCTTTGCAATTCACTACTACTACTCGTATAACTGCACGCGGTACGTACATAGCAGGAGGACACACCTCGATCGCCTAGCGTGGTACTCCTACACTACGCATGCATATATGCAGCTATGGGTGTGCTTAGTTCCTAAATAAAGTTAAAAGTTTAAAGAAAGTTAAAAATTTGAAAAAAAAATTAAAAATTTATATGTGTAGGAAAGTTTTGATGTGATATGATGTGATGAAAAGTTAAAAATAGGGAGAAAACTAAACACGGCCCATGTGTTCACGCGTGCATGCATGCATGACCGCGCGCAGTAGATCGATCATTCACAAACCTAGCTCGGTCACGTATAGCTGCATGTGTGTGTATGTTCATGCATGGATCACACACGTATGCATGGTCCAGCTGCTACGAAGAATGGCCTCGCACCGACCAACGCCGCGGCCGATGGCACGCGCGCATGCATGCAAGGCTAGCTGCCTGCAAGGCTACTCCTGCTTCCTTTAGGGTGTGTTTGGTTGCTGGTCAAGATTGGATGTGATACGACGGTCCATATTTTGCTGGATATGGTGGTCCATTTTTTTGTTTGGTTGTGTGAATATGGCAATCTAATTTTTTATTTGATTGTAGGGACAAAGGTGAATTTGGTGATCCAATTTTTTGTTTGGTTGGAGGAAGTATGGTGGATTTGTAGGTGTGGTCACCTCTCACTTGAGATGGTGAATATACCTCATCAAATTAATACATAATACACATTACATTATAAATACACACTCCATTATAAATACACATAGAAAAAAGAAAAAAGAAAAAGAAAAAAGAAAAAAAAAACAGCGCCAGATCTGGGCTCGCCGACGCCGCTGGCAGCCTCCTCCCGCTGGCTTCCTCCCGCCGCCGGCCGCCTCCTCCCACCGCCGCGGCTCGCCTCCTCCCGCCGCCGCTGAGCTCTTCGCCCCTCTCGCCGGCCGCCGCGCTCGTCGCCTCGTTCGTGTCGTGGTGGTGAGGGGTAACGTGAGTCACGCAACTCGCTTGCCCGGCTCGCCCGAGCCTCGGGCGGTTGCATCCGACCAAATCGGCCGGATCCCTCTATCCAGCATCTGGAGGGAATATTCCCCTCTGGGCCGCCCTATCCCACTCTCGCCCAGCATCCAAACACCCTCCAAAAAGCGGCGACCATGTCCTATCCGGGTATATCCCACCAACCAAACACACCCTTAGCTAGTGACGTTGGTTAATAGTAGTACAATTTTAAGTTAACCTATGTCATATATTTAAGAATATGAGAAAGGAAGGAGTAGCTTTATTTTCGAAAACAAACCCTCGTCTAGCTAAAACACCACAAAGTTGCGAAGTGAGTTAGCATTTTAGGTTTATTTTGGTAAAACTAGCCTACTTTGATTCAAGTTCTAGACTAGATAGGATGCTCGTATTTATGGCTAATTATATTTTCAATGGTAGATGATCTATTCTACCTGTCAACAACGAGGCGTCTGTGATGATTTTATTAATCTCAAAATATATCGGTTCAGTCTTCCGAATGTGTGTTTCTATTGATAGGGTGTACGCATGTGTCTTTATAGGATTAATGACGAGACGTTCGTGGTGAATCCATCAATCTCAAGATATGCCAACCAGTTTTTTGGAAGTGTTCATAGATGTAGGTGTGCGTATATGCGTTTATAGGAGTAAGTTTACGCCGTTGTAAGTGTCTGTACTGTGTGTGTTTTTGAAGAAAAGAACAACACGTAAAGTTTTTGTGCTGAGATAGCAGAAAATTAAAGCTACTAGTATATACTACTACAAATAATACCCACATACGGGATTGCTATATAGCATTCGAATGAAATTTAGGGATGAAATATTACAGATTTTGTACCATTGGATCAGTTAGCTAGTCAATAATTACGTACATGAGCAGTCATGACCAAATCCGAATAACAATAATTATATTATTAGAAATTAATCAACGGGCCGTGTAGAGTTAATACTATCTAGTATACTCCTACGTACGTACGTACGCGTACTCGACCGATCGGCTGATGCATTGCGTGCATGTCGTCGTTTGTCGATCGTATTACTATACCAACGAACGAACGTACTATCCTACGCGATATTCCGCTCGATCTCGATCGATATATGATCTATTCGGTTACACGTATTTGATGATCAACACATCAAATACGCTCTGCCTTCGGGCTGGCAACAACAACGTCTGTGGGTGCCTTTTTTTCCTCTTGGGCTGTTGCTACATTTCTTGTCTCTCCCAATTACTTTTTTCAGGTGAAAACCTAATCCTTCTCTTGGGTGTTGCTACATTTCTTGTCTCTCCCAATTACTTTCTTCAGGTGAAAACCTAATCCTAGCCCTCCGCGATAGGTGACAGCGGCACCTTTGGTGTCGTTCCCTTTTTGTAGGTGTCGTCTCGCAAACCTTCAGTTTCGCTCTTACAGTGGGTTTTGTTGTAGACGCGTAGTGTGGTTGTATTTTCTTTTTTCTAGTATGTGGTCTTTTAGGACTATAGATTGCATTTTTTTTCCTGCTTTATCAATATATATGAAACTCGCACTGTCATGTGCGGTTCGTTTCACAAAATGATCTAACACATGCATCGGATTCGATAGGATCGAGCTAACGGCCATGGAAACAACCACATTGCAAACGGTACAATTCGTACACATATAATATGGTTAGCAATAGCTGCTGCCTGCCTGCTTGCTAGCTGGAGGTGTAGCAAGAATTAATGGCCTAGATCTAGCCGGTTAATTAACGAGATGCATGAGCAGCTAGGGCTGTGTTTAGTTCCTCTAAAATTGAAAGTTGTATGTGTATATGATAGATTGATGTGTTAGAAAAAGTTGAAAGTTTAGATCTAAACACAGCCTAGCTCTCTCTGCACGTTTGTGTATTACAAGTCGTACGTACAGGGTCGTTGGCTCGTTGCAGAGTACGGGACGCGGGATTGCGTGTGAAAATTCCATACACAGTAGTAGTATATACAGTATATTGCTCCTACCTGCGCATGCGAGATCCGTCTTCCGTATCATGCACGACCAACGTGTGGTTGGGTTCGTGTGAGATCCAGGCTTTAATTTGTACTTCCTCCGCTATAAAAAAAAATTAACCCTAAATTAAGATGAAACATATTCTAATATAACGAATTTAGACATAGAAGAGTACGTCACGAACTCGCGCGTGCCGAGCGATCGATCGATCGAGGCCGGTGCTTGTCCGGTCTGTCTGGTGTACGTACGGCAGTTGGGTTGGGAGTTACTCAAGCAAACCAACAATCGTCAATATATTAGGGGGTAGGAGTATATTGCACTTTAAATAGGCTGTCCTTGCAAGAAGATTTTGTGCGCATAAATTAATTCGCCGACAAAATTAAAACAAGGTCAATGGGTCAGTTGGGACGAATTCAGGTGGGAGAAAATTGGAATTAAAATTAAAAAAACCCTAAATATCACCTTGAGTTTAAGGGGTTGTTTAGTTGCTAGCCAAAATTTGCCTCAATTTACCACAAGTATGGCAAGTAGGTTTGATCAAGTGAGTGTAGTGTTTGGTTCTAGCCACAAATTAGTTATGCCAAATTTTCCTTTAACTTGACCCCACATTTCATAGACACAATAATGTGTGGCAAGGAGGCTAAGATGTGGCTTCATTTTTCTTGGCCGCAACTTTGGCAACTTAGCCATAAATGTTTGGTTGGCTTAGGTAGCGTTAGACAACCAACCAAACAGCCCCTAAGATTTCTCCTATAAAGCCATTTATTACAAATGCCCTCCTCTCTAATTTACCTTGATTTTCCTCCCCAATTAGCAATTGTCATTGTAAGAAAGACACGGATATTAGGGAATGACTTAATATCAAATAATTCGAATCTAGGTCGTCTAGCCCACCACCTTGTGGAGCTAGCCGAAAATTCCCTAGCCGCATGTTCTTTTTCTTGCCTCTTTGCGCATATGTTACTATCTAGTGCATCTCTTGATTGATATACACATTTTCTTTCTTAACGACATGGTGACATATCGAGTTCATCTTCCTCGTCTTGAATCTGCTAAAAAAACAAGCCAATACCGAATCCCATTAGACAAGTGTAACAACTCATCTTCTAGCAACCCTGATGTCCAGTAGCAAAAGCTTAGTGATCACCGTTCAACGATGTTCTATAATCAAGGTAATAAATAGCGTTCGTAGCGGCCGGATCTCTACCCCTACCGCTACAAGGTAGCGGACTGCATATAGCGTATTGGAACTTAGCGGCCGCTATAGCGCTCCACGACCGCTATAACAGCACATTATTGACTTTGTTAGATCGCTATAATGCTTAAACGGTGTGCTTCACGTATGGATAGAATAATTTAGCATTTTTTGTCTTCTTTATCTTATATATTTATATGTTATTTCATAATTATTATGTTATGAAATGTAGAAGTAATTAAACATGCAGTCTAATTTTAAATTTTAAGTGAAACTTGATGTTAATATTGATATACAATCTAAATTTATGGTTATTTTTCTTAATTCCACTATTGGAACTTAGCGTCCGCAATAGCACCCGCTATCCACAGTATGCTATCCAGACACTAATCCGCTACAAACCCGCTATACGCTATTTATTACCTTGTGTACAATCATGTCATCGTGCCTAGCCGATACGAGTGACGACCACGTCTCCACGGTCGTATCATCATATGGGGTTTGCAGCCACGAGAATGAGCGAGTAACAACAATTGGGGAAGTCTCAAACTAAGATAAATTAGGAAGGAGAATATATATCGAACTCACGATGACATTTGGGGTGATTTTTGCAATTTAGGCAGTATTGGCAACAAATCATGTTATAGGGAAAATTTGAAACTCGGGATGATAATTTTACGGTGGTTTTTGTAATTTTCCTTTGAAATACAACACACAATATGCTTTTTCCCCCAATGAGCTTTTTTCTCTCTCTGACTTATCCTTTCCGTCCCACTCTCTCCTTCTCAACCTCCGTCAATGCGATTCTCCTTCATCTTCCCTAGCTCTGGTGCCTCCACACAGTTGTTCTTCTTACCCTATTCTTCCCCTATCCCAACCTCGAAACTCCAACTACTCACTAGCTTGTCGAAGGAGGTGGAGTATAAATATTGTAGTAAATCCGAACATCAGAAATTCGTGTGATTTCTTCCTAAAATCATAGGTGAGATCTACATAGGGAAGTTCAATATTATATCTCTTCCTCATATATTTCTCTTGGTTGGTCAGTCTTTTTTGTTACACTAATTTTTCTTAGCGCTTTCTTTCACGTGGGATTATAAGGAAAAAAAGGATAACGACTGTGATTACTTTTAAGACAGTAGAGATACGTACTTAAATTTAGAAGATGTTCCGATCTCCTGTGTAATTACTGCGGGTTCTTTTACTTGAAAGAATGCCTTGATTGAGTCAGGACTTCTGCGTGCATTGGTAAGTTTGAAGATTGTGTGGGCATGGGTGATGGATGTGCCTGTCCATGATACGGTTGTAAAGCCGACAAAGCCTCTCATTGGCCAGAGGACAAAGAGCTGGCCTGTACTTGCAGCCTGGCCTAAACCCCCCAGTGATAAAAAAAATTCACAACCATCAGTAAATTAAAAAAAGAAAAAACGCTCCTCACTGATCAGTCAGCCAGTCCATCCATTTTCACCTTGTCCAAAGTCCAACTGCAATCCAGCTCACCTGCAGTCTGGCCCTGTCCACTGTCCAGCCCCTCCTCGCTGCTTTTACTGATGGTTCACCACTGCTTTGTGCCATCGAAAAATACTCCCTCCAACTCCAACCTCCGTCCGGTTCTGTTCATCTGTTGCCGTTGTTACCGCGCGAATAGCTGGCACTTGGGTTCAGTTCAGTTGGATGTGCTTTGCTGCTGCCTGCATATGCATGCTTCCATAGTGCTGTCAAAACAAACAGCAACCAAAGATTAGTGTAAACATTTCAGTCTCTTTTTTGCTCTTTGTGCTATTGCCACATTTCGGTCTTCTGCTTGGTCCGATATATAATGAGGAGTTTGGCTTTGTTCTGACCTGCCAGCTCCTCCTCTGTTTCCAGCGAGGATTTGTCAGTCTCCAAAACACACACACCTGCTGCTTCGAGAGGTTCGAGGTTCACACCCAAGATTGCGACACAGCTGGATTGCTGAAACATTTGTGCGACTTTGGAAACACCTGCGCGCCCCCAAAAACTGGCATCGCATCTCCTCCGTGCATCTCACGAAATTTCCATCTTTTCTGCCTGTCCTATTGGAATTATTCATGGACGCACAAACACATGTCCTGCCCTGAATCATGCGAGCCCGTCCTTGTAAAAATTAGTGGCAAAAACATTTTTGTGTCAAAGCTGTGCTCAAAGCACTACAATGATGATACTATACGGCTATACCTGGCATAATTAAGTGGATGATCATCGACGTGTTTTGGCTGGCACGATGATTAAAGAGGGTACGAATTGAATCTAGTAACATCGGTACTTAGCAAACCCATGATTTTGTAATTTGTAGGGCAGATCGCTGTCATATACGGAGTATATTTTTTTACTCGCCTAGGGTAAAACGGTACATCTAGTTGGTAAGTAAGTACTCCCTCCGTATTATAAAGAGTTTATTTTTAAATTTATGTGTCCAATATTTAACCATCCCTCTTGTTTAAAAATTTATGAAAAAGTTTTAAAAAATTAGTCACGTATAAAATATTATTCATGTTTTATCATCTGCTCCATATGTCTCATTTTAAGTACAGCTATGGTTTTTCATGCTCAACTTTGATCGCCGTCTCATTTGAATTTTTTTTAAAAAAATTAAAAACATAAGTTATGAGTAAAATACTATTCATATTTTATCATCTTATAACAACAAAAATACTAATTATAAAAAAAATAAGACGGGCGATCAAAGTTGGACGCGGAAACTCAGGTTGCATTTAAAATGGGACAGAGCGATAAATAACAGTAAAAATAGTAAACATAGAAAATTTTTAAATAAAACGAAGAGTCAAATGTTTTGTTCAAAAATGGAGTCTCAACCTAGAAGTATATGTGACCACTGTATCCAGATTTATTGTACTAATATCGTCATATCTCTTCTAGATTTTTTTTTTGATGGAGCATACTTTGGAGGAAAAAGTAAAAAACAGAAGGATAATTTGGACGGGCTGGCCCTGGACTCGACCTAAATCTAACTTTCGGTGGGCGTACGAGGCCGTGGTAGCCAGAAAAGCCCCTCACTTTGCGAGGTCGCCGTCTCCTCAGTCCTCAGTCAACCACCTCATGCACGCACAGGCAACCGGCGCCGGCGACGGCCAACGATGCGGCCACCGCAAGTGAAGAACCGCGGGTCGCTGCCGCTAACGTTGCGCCGCCCAGCAATGCAACCACATCCCAACCGCGTGCCGCCACCGCGACGCCGACGCCACATTTGCCGCCCGTCCGCTCGCGGTGCGCGCCTAAAGAGACGAGGTGTCATACCATGGGACTATAAAAATTTTAAAGTCACTGTCACATCAGATATTTTGACACTAATTATAAATATTAAACATAGACTATTAATAAAACCCATCTATAATCTTGGACTAATTCGCGAGATGAATTTTTTAGCCTAATTGATCCATGATTAGTCTATGTGATGCTACAGTAAACATTATCTAATTATTGATTAATTAGGCTTAAAAAATTTATCTCGTGAATTAGCTTTTATTTATGTAATTAGTTTTGTAAGTAGTCTATATTTAGTACTCTAAATTAGTGTCTAAATACAGGGACTACAGTTAAGTCCTAGTTAAGTCCTGATCCAAACACCACATGAATCCCTTTTTTCCTCTCTCTCTTTTTGCTGTTTTGTGCACGGCGTGTTGCCTGCACTGCCACAGTCCACCACCACCACACCCGCGCGTTTCACGTGCGCCAGCTCACGCGGCGCCCATACATAACGACCGGGGCCGCACGCCGCGCCTCTCTTCCTCCGCCGTTGGATCGCGATCGCGCAGCTGTCACGAGGGGGGAGGGTACGGGCACCGAGGCAGTGGTCCCCACATGGCAGCGTGAGTGCGCTCGAGCCCCGGGCCCCCTGAGCTCGGGGAGCGTGGGCCGTGGGCTTCCGCCTCCCCGCAATCACGAGGGGGGTTCACACTTCACAGCCACAGCCACAGCCACAGCCACAACCCGCGCCTGACTCCGTCCACCCTGAACTGTCCCCCAGAAAAAATGCTTTCCTCTTCTTTTGCAATTTTGCGTACACGAGTATTTGCCCTCATTGCCTGCACCATCTCTGCCTGCCTGCTTGGTTGCTGCCTTAAACCAATCCCCTTTTTTCTGCTTCTGATGTTGACCACCAATAGCCTCTGTTTTCTTCTGTCTGCCCCTAAATCCTCCTTTTGATTTACTACTATCTCCGTCCCATTTTAATTACTGTTGCGGCTTTCCATGTTTAATGTTTGATCATGCGTCTTCTTTAAAAAAAATAAAAAATATCACACATACAATATTATTCATGTTCTTTTATCTAATAGTAATAAAAATAATAATCATTAAAAAAATCAAATAAGATGGATAGTCAAATATTGGACACGAAAACTCACATCTACAATTAAAATGAGACGGAGGAAGTAGATTATTGCACTAATTATTACATTGGATTATCGATTTTACTATACAAATAAATTACATATTTAGAAAAAAAATTAACAAATTTCTTAAACCAAATGATCTAGTAGAATTATTTTTAGAAAATATATTTTTGATGCGTGAAACAAACAATCTATATTTAATAATACCGTGAATAAGCTGGAGAGGACATGGCCTTAAACTAGATTTTGATTAATTTTTGTTGTTAATATGAGGGCACTTCATGACTATTCGGTATAGCTAGGTCCACCTGGTTATAAGAAAATCATTTTGCTGAGCGGCTTGGAGGACCACTGGAACATTACTCTTTATTTGTCTGACATGATGATGAGCAAGCTCTTTTCCATTATCAAATATTGGACCGGTAAAGATCAGGGGAGCTGATAGTTAGTTACTCCCACCGGTTCCATTTTAATTGACGTTTTAGATAATGATACGGTCTACAAGATACATCTTTGATCTTACTTTTCTATTATAATATATATAATAAATAAATGCATGTTTATTTTTATTATAGTACTTTAAAAGACTGATATATATATATGTTGTTCTATTTCCTTTAAACTAAATGTTTTTAAAATTATTGATGATCAAAGTTATAAAAGTTTGACCTCAACCTTGTCCAAAACGTCAATTAATATAGAACCGAAGGGAGTAGGTATGTAAAGTTAATGATTAACCCTAAACATATACATTGTAGTTGTAAATTCTAGCTATAAAGGTAATGTCATGCCCTACCCCTTGAAAAGTATAATCAAGTGGAGCATATATTTCTCTACCATAACTTAGTATATATAGTTCTCTACCAATAGAAGCTGAAAAGAAGAATATATACTGATCCGTATAGACTAGTGAGTGATGGTATTTGATACCACTACCACATGTCCAAATGCTTAATAACAATTGTTTGCAGAGAACATAATATATACAGAGTAGCATATCTCTATTTTATATATGTAAGTTATATCTCCGGGTATATTGTTCAACCTCCTCATTGGACAGAGCACGTATACTAAAAAGCTATAAGAAGGGACCAAAATATGGTTATGGGCGGGAAGCAAATGGTAATGGTCACCTAACCCATTTTCTCAAAAGAAAATGCTGCTGGCTGCTGCTCCTACTTTGGCCAAGTGAGTATCAGAATATGCAAAGGCGCGGAGAGGAGAATGATTTGTGGGTAGTTGATGGTGGAAGCGTGGCAAGTTGGGGGGCGTGGCGGGGAGGCTGACGTGGAGCCGTGGAAGAGAGGAAGCGGCATCTCGAGGAGCGCGTGGGGGGGGGGGGGGGGGTGAGATTTCGGGGGGGTGTTTTTGAGCGGAAGAAAAAAAAACGAGGGGGAAATCGATCGAATCAAAAGGCGCATGGCCGTGCAGCAGAAGTGTGAGCTGGGAATGAGCGGGAGACAGCTGGAGTTTTGGTACGGCCGTGCAGGCGAGACGCAGCTCCCGTCGCCGCTCGCCCCCCCCCCCCCCCCCCCCCCTTTCCGCTCCGGGACTCGCTACGCCCGGTCCATGCGCCCCGCCACTTGACAACTCCACCTCACCTCTCCAACCGTGCTATCATTCAGCAATTCGGCAGTGTTTGAATCTCCTTAAGATAAGGATGAAGATGAAAAATAAGTATTTCATACAAAATGAGGTGTTAATAATGTACGATTAATTGAGTTTTAATTATTACAAACTTAAAAAAATAAAGTAATATGATATTTTAAAACAACTTTCGTATATAAAGTTTTCGCACGAAATACACCGTTTAGTAGTTTGAAAAACGTGCCACGAATATCCAAAACTTTATCCACTGCTTGCAGTGGAAACGAACGCATAGTATGATGAAGATGCAATTTTCAATAAGATTTATTTGGATTATTGTTTTTAAGATAAATTAATTTAACTAGTACGTCCAAAGTTTTAGGACATTTCTGACTTCCGAGGAAAATGGTTGGTATGTCAACCTATATTAATCTGCCCAAGCACCTATTACATAATCTTTTTTTTAATAGCTCTATCTTTTCTTTTGCAAGTAGGTTGGGGTGACCTGCGAACAAGTCTCAACGACCATTTCAAGTTTAAAATAAAAAAATGGATGGTTTTCTTTATGTAAAGTAAAAGTATTAATATTCGGTTATAAGTTACAACAATTATCTTTTAAGAAAAATGAATATACAAAAATGTAAAACAAGTACTCGTTCCGTAAAAAAACTCAACCTCCTGGATATACTCTATATCCAGAGTCATCGTACTAAGCTTGTCACATCCTAATACTAAGTTATCTTCTTTTTAGAACTTATGATATCAATTATTAGAAGAAGTGGTCTCTCCTTCACAAAATGCATATAGCTTTTTAGACAAATTTGTAGCCTACTATATTTCTTCGACTACCGACAGCGGCGGAGCCAGCGTGGGGGCGGAAGGGGCTCGAGCCCCCCTACCCCGCTGGACTCCATGGAAATGTGAGGGAGCAGAGGAGGGAAAAGAGGGAGAGGAAGAAGAAAATGGGGGGAGAGAGGGGGCTGGATGAGGAAGAAGAAGGCTGAGCCACCTCTCTCCTCCAAACCTAGCTCCACCACTGAGTCTACCAATAAAAAAGTTTAATAAGGATATCAAGGTATTTACGAAAAATACTAATTGAAGTGAATTTGTACTACTAACTTTTGAGTTAGATTTTCGACCGATTCATATACTCCAGTACTAATATACCAGGGCATTTTTCCACGTGGGACTGAAGAATCAGTATCTTGCAAATGGTCTATGATGGACCGGGTTGATGCAGAGTTTGTGAGGACTACTACCTTGCCTTTTGTTTGTTGTCCAGAACTGTAGCCGCGCTGTCCCCCTCCCCTCTCCATGTGTCCCACACACTTTACTATGTGCGGGGCCCACTTGCTCATTCTATTTCTCAAAACCCCTCTATTCCCCTCTATACCCACCCTGGTTTAGCCGAACTCCCATTTTGCCACTGGACCAAACCCTATCAGCCTAAACAAATGGGACTAGTATTTGGGACTGGTCCCCCCAAATCTTTGAGCCTGGAATCGAAAATGGTATCTCTCCTGAGAAATACTACGTGCAACACAGTTTGCTACTATTTGGATCTTTCTTGACTGCGAAAGCTGTCTCTGGAAATTCGTTGAATCGTCAACATTTTAGTAATACAGCCACTATATATATATATATATATATATATATATATATATATATATATATATATATATATATATATATATATATATATATATATATATTGGCATATATATATGCATGTGTTCTGTGATTGGGTTTGCTCCCTTTCACTAATGGAGTATAGTTTAGTCTAGTACAGCATTAAAAGATATACAAGCTGACTGGTTGACAGGTTAATTAAATTCTACTTAGGTCAGTCTCAACCCATAGTGTCTATAAGCAGTGTCTATGGTGCCATGTCAATAAGACATCACAATAGAAACTACACTCTACAACCCATTGTTTCTTAAAGTGGGCCAATAATAAATACATCATCTCTCTTCTCTACCAATCATATTTAGTCTTCATCTATTATATTAAGACACTATTATCTCCCAATGCAAAACTTGATAGTGTCTAGTGCATAGGTTCTCGTGTTGAAGTTGTGTCTTGCATGAGACCTAGTTTCTTCCTCTCTTCACTCTCTCTCTTAATTAATATAGTGCCACATAAGCTAAAAGTTCTACATGGCAATATAGTTAATGCCATAGACACCATCCTAAGTGGAGGGTTGGGACTGCCCTTAATAATATAGCCCACTTCCTAATATTAGCCTATACTAAAGTCAACGTATATAATAGATTAGCTATAAGGTTAGCTATAATTTTCTTCTTCTATCTCTATCTCTCACTTATACATTTAATGTATTTGTCCTGGAGCTTGTGTTAAGCTAGCTCTTGCATGAGAGCCAACACTCTTCTCTTTTGTTTACCTCTCTCCTTCATATAAGCTTATAGTAGACTTATAGTTCACTATTATACTTGCTCATAGTTATTGGCACTTGACGTTTACTTGTGCAAATTCGACGAGCCACATGTTTATTCAACAAACTGTTCCGCCACTGTTTTCATATCCACCGTCAAAGCTGCATGCACCAGAGAATAATGAAGCGCACCCCTAATTGCCTCATTAGCAATAATCCTGTTAGAATTCCGTACATGTAATTTTTTTACTAGTGTAGGGATCTGTATAATTTTATAGAAAATGATAATACGTACAAAATAATCCTTAAATACTTACTAAAAACTGATGTAGCATGGTGTAAGCTTATATATATGTTGCTTTTCCATAACCACCGGTTCAAATATTTGTTCGTAATAGTTTCTTAAACTGTTTTCCCCCATAAACTAAATGCATCTGTGTTCAATGAGAATGTAATGGCTTTTTGTTTGATGCTAAAATGTGTCGTATCAAATTATTGTCACTTTCATATTTTGGCTATGGTTTGGTTTTGCTACAGAATATGTCAATAGTATACATAAGTTTTTTTTAAAAAAAATGTCACCATCAAAATTTGCTTAATACTCCATCCATCTACTTTTGTTAGTTATATTTCATCTTGGCATACATAACAATAATAAGTAATTATACTTATCATCCATTTAAACATACTACTAGTCATTTCTCGTAATCAAGCGATCCATTAATATTTACATTTCTTGATATCCATGTAGCCAATTTTGTGTGGAAGAATGAAGAGTCACGCATTAAATCTAAAAAGTCATTAAGATGATAGGTTGTTGGGTTAAAATATGCCTATCAAAAATAATTTTTTCAGATTTGAAAATATAATTATCAAAAATAGATGGAGGGAGTAGGTTTTAGCATTATCAATATTTTAACATGTATAATATTACTAGTACCTACTATTTGTAATCATACCATTGCAAGTTTGCAACATATCCAAATTTGATCATGCCAAACAAACCTGCAATATGATGGCGGAAAATACGGACGATGCACAATTGTAGCCACGTTATGCAACAAGAAAAGATAGGCGTGATCATCCTCTCTTTTCAATTAAAATTATGAAGGAATATGGCCACAAGTGTCCCCTTTGGATAGTGAGGCAAAGTTCGTTAATTCTCGCGGAACTTTAACGGCCGCCACAGATTCTCCCTCTCACTACTCATCCTTTTGACTGCAAACACACACACACACATGATTCTTAAGACTTGACTGGTCTTGGAGCTTCACCAACACAACTACGACCTCATAATAATTCCCTCCATTACGACACTGATCCACATCAGCACGCATGCATGCTTCCGTCCATGTGCCTCCAACAGAAGCGGCAAAACACATAAACAACGGAAATATATACCATATACTCTACCTCCATCACACATTCATTATTCATACGCGTGCAATTTCTTTAGCAAATATTTTTTGTTATCCTTTAATCACGCCCTGCTAATGTAATGAGCAATTAATTGCCCAATAAATTCGTGTTTATGTAACGCGTGTAGTTTCAAGACACAGAGGCGTGATTTAAGCAATTATGTCACTCATGTGACTCGCGGTACGGACGCTTAATTCTTGTGAGAACATGTTACTACTATACACTAGATAATGTACAATATAAAAGTGTAGAAATATCATATAGATCGTGGTTGTACTTGTGGTCTTTAAGTGACCACGACTGGTCGAGAAAAGTGACGTCAAGGAGAAAAATAACAAAAGAGAGAGAGATGCTTCCATCGTATCTTGGAGACTTGGACACAGCATAAACCAACTGTACTCCGTGAAAGTGAAAAATGAGAAAGATCTACATACACTCGATCGATCGTTTTCCGGATGGGAAAAAAATCATCTTGTCTACGATCTACAGTAGTCGATAACAACATGAGTGAATGAGATAATTAATTTTATTCTATTTATATTGGGAGTGGGGACAGAGCAGGAACATTATTTGTGGCAATTTGTAAACATTTCTATAGTACATAAATAGTGTATCCGTACGTAGAAGCGATCGATGCGTTTGTTCCAAAAAATTAAAGGCTGCAGCGAAATGCAGGTCGTGTTGGTGCATCCGGGGCTATAGCTATAGCCCATAGCCGCGGTGTGCGTGTGTGTGTGTCACCACTAATTACCGCGAGTGGGTTGCTGCTGCTGATCGATCGGGCCGGCGTCGCATGCAGGATCGATCACGCGTGAGCTCATGGCCGAATTAATAACGTAACCGTAGATAGGAGTATTAACCCTGACCACCAGCTGCCGGATACTGTTCCGGTGTTCCCTCGCCACGACACGACGTGCTGCCTGAATCATCGATCGGTACAGCAAATCACGTGTTACTTGTACAAAGCTAGTAGCTGGCCTGGCGACCCCGGAGTTACTACTTAACACTAGATACTGATATATAGATGTTGAATCACTGGCCTTGTGTGAGCAGTCGGTGGTGTAGTGGACTGGGACAGATGCGGCGACGGGTACAGGCAGTAGGCTGGCTGGGGGAGGGGAGGCTCGACGACGCGGTACAGGAGGCCATTTATAATTTATGCCGCAGGCGCGGGGGGTTGGGTTGGGTTGGCAGATCGGTGGTGCGCACGCGGCCGGCGCGGCGCTGCACGGCGTGCGGCGCAGACAGGGGATTCATTTCGGCCATCTACCCGCAGACGCCGCAGCTGCAGCAACCGGCGCCGCGGGGGCCTTTGGTCCCCCCACCCTCTCCCCTCCTCCGATCACCGTCCCCCCGCGGTCAAAGTCGCGCCGACGACCGACCCAAACCACGGTTTCAAGCCACCCGGGAATCGGGATTGGGTAATCCACTATAATCAGTGGCCAACGGCCGTAAATACACTCCGTTTCCAGGGGCAAGGCAGCGACGCGAGATGGCCTGGCCGTCGCCTTCTCGGTCTCCCGACACAAGTCAAAGCCTCTCCCCATGCACCCGCACCGCCCCCGTATCAGCAATTTCGCCGCGCGCGCGGGGGCTCTCGCGTCATTTCACCGCGGCCGCCATCCACGCCCCCACGGCCACTTCGCGCCTGGGCCTGCCGCCGCGGCGCTGCTGCTCATGTGACATGTGGATTTGTGGAGTGGAGGAGAGTAGTGGACTGGACAACGGTGGAAACCGGGCCGTGTGCCGTCACAAAACGGCGGATTTCTCGGTTTCGCGGGGGCGTTTCTGCGTAATCCGCCGCGATAGAGGAGGCACATGCTGGGTTTTTTTTTCCCCTTCTTTTGCGCCATTTTGTAATCTGATGATGGGGGGTAAGGTGAGGGAGCATGACCGTGCCACCGAGGACCGTCTTTTTCGATTTGAAATCTCTCCTCTCAGGTTTCTGCTAAAATTTCTAATCCCAACTGGGCAGGAGCTGCAGCCAATGGGGCGACCGTTTGGTGATTGACTAGGCTGATTTTGGTTATGTTTGACTGCTGTGATTGCTTGCTGACACTTGCATCACTACCTGTGTTGTACGCACATTGTCTCTGCTAAGCTGCTACTACTAGTATACTCCGTATCATTATCCCTGTGCATATATTGCTGTTATATCCTTTGTTATTTCGCTTCATATTTGGTGGCCAAGTGGGCCATATTTTTATGACTTACCATATCATTTTTATTTGGAATTTGTGATTCCAAAAATACAAAAAGGGTGGAACCTATATAATTTGATATAGTGGGACGTCCTAGACATGAACTAGAATGATACAGTATAAATGATTAAAGTTTTGTTTGCTAAAACATATTGACACAGAAGGAAATTTTTGCACAAATAGTTGCTCCAATATTTGTATGAGTATGTTTCGCTTGTACAACACCATCCGGTTTGAGAAGATCAATACCAAGGGCTTATGTGTGCGTGCATACACAAATCAACCGAAGCTGTAGTTTTTCTTTTATCATCCCGTTCAATGTTCCAATATGATGCGAATAAAACATATTGTTGTTACTTCTGAAGATTTTTTTTACTTTATGATGTCTTAATTGAAAAACAACTAACCAGACATAAAAAAAAAATCTCTGTGCATATCGAACTTGAGCATGGATATTAGCTTACAATGACTATGTCATGAGAAATTGACAACAGATGATATGGGCTGGCATACACGAAGCCAAACGTAGTAGTACCCTTTTGGATCTTATCGTCCACTATACTCTATTCCTTTCACAAAGTTAGACTTTCTAGTATTGCTATATATATATATATATATATATATATAAATATATATCTAAATAAATATGAGCAATGCTAGAAAGTCTTATATTGTGAAATGGAGGAAGTACTCGATAACTTAACAGGAAGACAACTAACCAAACACCAAAAATCTCTAACAAATCGTCATGCATACCAATCTTAAACGTACGTAGAGATCAGCTTTGTGGTGACAGTGTACTGAGAGTTTGATAACGGGTGGGCTGGCATACACTAACCAAACGAAGTTGTAGCATTTTTGGATCTTACCGTCCAGGTGTGTAGCATACACAAACCAAACGGGTCCAGGTGATACGAACTAAATGGGCTTTTGGTACTTTTAAACAAAATCGTATTTCGTGATGCCTTACAGCTAACGAAACGCCAAAAATCTCTAACAAATCTCGATGTATATCAGACTTGAGCGTAGAGACCAGCTTGCGGTGACCACATACTGAGAGTTTGATAACGGGTGACGTGGGTTGGCATACACAAACCAAATGAAGTTGTAGCCTTTTGGTTCTTACCATCCCGCTGTATATTCATGTGACGCGAACTAATCAGGTTGTTTTGGTACTTTTAAACACAATCATATTTTGTGATGCATTAATAGGAAGACAGCTAACCAAATGCCAAAATTTTCTAACAAATCTCCGTGCATATCCAACTTGAGTGTAGAGATTAGCTTGCGGTGACCACGCAACGAGGATGTGGCATTGAATGATGGGGGCTGGCATACCATAAATCAAACAAAGCCAAGGATCGATTTTTTTTGGAGTCTACTATTTGGCAATGTCCCTGTGTGATGCAAACCAAACAAAGGTTGTTTGTTACTCTGAACAAAATTGCATATTGCCCACACATTGATAGAAAAAAGAGCTAGCTAAATGCTAGTAGAACTCAGCGCATATCAAATTCAAAGAAAATCTCTAAACAACTCTTCATGCATAGTGTTACCAAACTTATTATCAAGAATTAAGGGTCCTTTTGAATCACATGATTTAAAAAACGTAGGAATAGAAAAAACACCAATTTTTGATATAAATGTAAATGTAAAGCAGATGATTGCAGAATATAGAAAAAACATAGGAATAACCGTTTAATTAGACTGCAGGAAAAACACAAGAATTAGAGCCCATTTGAATCAAATGATTTATCTAGGAATTTCATAGGATTCAAATCCTATAGGAAATTTTCCTACTTAGCCCTTTGATTCAAAGGATTGAAGTTTTCCAAATCCTATGAAATTCATATGGAATGGCACATTGTATGTGGATTTTAGAGGAAATATAGCAAGAGCTCCAACCTCTTGAAAAGTTCCTTTTGAGTCTATCTGTTTCATCCGATTCCTGCGTTTTTCCTGCGCTTCAATCAAACAACCATTCCTGTGTGTTTGTAATCCTCAGTTTTACACTTCAATTCCTATCAGAATCCTGTGTTTTTCCTATTCCTCCATTTTTTCAACCCTGTGATTCAAATGGGCCCTAGGGCCCCTTTGAATCGTAGGAATGAAAAAACAGAGGAATAGGAAAAACACAGGATTCTAACAGGAATACAATTATAAAACAGAGGGTTGCAAAATATAGGAAAAACACAGGAATGACCGTTTGATTGGACCACAGGAAAACGCAAGAATCAGATGAGAGAGATAGACTCAGAGAAAATGTTTCAAGAGGTTAGACCTCTTGCTAACTTTCCTCTAAAATGTGCATAGGATTACCCATTACATAGGAATTTTAAAGGATTCGATAGGATTCAATCCTTTGTTTCAAAGGCCTTCACAGGATTTTTTTCCATTGGATTGAAATCCTCCAAAATTTCTACATTTTTCCTACCAATCAAAAGGGCCCTAAGGAGAGATAAAGACTCTAAGAAAAGTTTCCATGAGGCAGAACATCATGTTAGATTTCCACCATAATTTACATAGCATTAGACATTCCATAGAAATTTCATAGGATTCATTCCTTTAATTTAAATAGCTATAGAAATAAAATCATTTCAAATTTCTATGAATTTTCTTTCAATCAAATGACAAAAGGTATAAGAGCACTGCCATCAAGCACAAAACCACCAGCAACCATGAGCAAGCCGCCCATCAACTTTATTTTAAATTTAAACCTCACAAGGACACCACAGGGAGGAAACAAGTCAAAGCTAGGGGGGTGAGATGGAAAAAGATGGAATTTGAAGAAAGCACGAAGAAAAAATGAAAGGATCAGGCAAGGCAGGCACAGGCAGGCAGCAGGTGGTGGTGGAAAGCAGAAATAGAGGGAACAAAGAGGGCGAAAGGAAAAGAAATCCCTGCATCAATAAAAGCTCAAGCACGCCCTGGCCTTCTCCCCCTATTTCTATTCTATTTCTCCACCTCTCCTCTTCCTTTCTTCTCCTTTCCCCTTCGCCATCCAGCCCCACCCCCCGGGGTTGTAGTTGTAGCAGCAGCAGCAGCAGCAGCAGTAGTAGTACTAGTCTAGTCCCCCACACCACCGCCGCCGCCGCCTTCTGTTCCATCCCATTCCGCCATTCCGCCGAGCACCTCGCGCGCGCGCCGCCGCGTCCGGGGTGGGATTCGTGGGTGGGTTTGGGAGGGAGCGGCTGCGGGGCGGGCGGGGGGGGATGGCGTGATCGCCCGCGCGCTCTGGAGGGGAGGGGGGAGGGAGAGGGGGAGGGGTGGAGGAGGAGATGGGGAGGGTGGGGCTCGGCGTGGCGGTGGGGTGCGCGGCGGTGACCTGCGCGATCGCCGCGGCGCTCGTGGCGCGCAGGGCGTCGGCGCGGGCGCGGTGGCGGCGGGCGGTGGCGCTGCTGCGGGAGTTCGAGGAGGGGTGCGCCACGCCGCCCGCGAGGCTGCGCCAGGTCGTGGACGCCATGGTCGTCGAGATGCACGCCGGCCTCGCGTCCGATGGCGGCAGCAAGCTCAAGATGCTGCTCACCTTCGTCGACGCGCTCCCCAGCGGGTACGGCCTCCCCCCCACCACCGCGGTTCCTTGCGGCTGGCTTGGTCTAGTTCGTCGCCTCGCGATTCCTCGATGACTTTTATCTATCGCCTGCATCTTTTCGTTTCTTTTGCCGAGTCTTAATTAATTTTACAGACGAAACGTATTACTATTTTTTTTGTTTTTTTCTTTAACCAACAATATTTGGTAGTTGGATCATACGCTTGCATCTCGCCGCCATCGCAAATGTGGTCTCTTCCTGATTTCTTGCCTTCCGGATGGCGTGGAGTCATGCGCACTTCACGCTTTTCTTTTGGGTGGCTGTTTGAATAGCTATACGAGCACAGATTTGCCTTTTGGTTTTGAGCTCTATATAAACGCGATGCTTTCTCTCTCGATCGTTTTGTTTTAAACTGGCGCACGACGATGTGCATTTCTTGCTGCTTTCCGCCCATCGGTGGCCTGCATTGGGCTTGTCATCCTTTGGACTAATCGTCTGAATGCTACTAATACTGAGTTGGGGCGTTTCACATATGGTGTTTATCTTATCTCTATTGTTGTTCTTGCTTCGTGGTGCTAATGTGGAACCATAAACAAATTTTGTTGGCTACTTTGCTGATGTGTTCATCCAATAGTAATCAAATTTCGTGCCGTCACTTTTCCTGATATCTTCATAAAGTCGCTATCTTTATTCGATTCCGTGTAATGCCGCGCACATTTCGGTCGATTTTCTTTCAGAAATTTTCGCAAACACTTGGGGTTCATAGATGCTGCCTCCTTTCATGGAGAGGCACAGAAAAACGACGCCCTTTTCATGCTTGGTCCCTCCGCGGGGGATTACAGTCTCTACCCTTCGTCTAATCGCCATTTTTGCAAGGATTTGCATAGTTGTGAACTTGTGATGTCTGATGCCGCCTGCAGTGCTATACCTTTGTGCCGGAGCAACTCTGGGGCGAAGACAATTAATCTGCCAAATGCCGAGAATTTGTCATGTGGCTCTTATGCCGCCTGAAGCAAAGCACTGTTTGGTTCGACGCTTGCTTTCATGGCTGGGTTGTTGTTCAGGCCGCCATAAAGGGGGCAGAGTGTGCCATCTTGGTAAATGAATCTGCCTACTCTTTTATGTACCCGGCATTGTGTTTACTGGCCAGGTTGTATTCCACAATGGCAGTGTGTGCTGGGACGATCTCTGTCAGATGGGAATCATTGCTTGAGGGGCACTTTTTTTTGTTAGGAGTTCATCTTGTTTTGCTTGGGTGGATTAGCGCGAAAAAAAAACTGTGTTGAAGTGGTTGAGGATCCACATATGTGCAGTTACACGAATGATTCTGCTGTTGTGAGCTGATATGATTTTTAAATAAATCAAAACATTTGTGATGAAAGACCTACATCATTTCAATCCCACCTTCCGTTCTTTGCTCGGTTTCGACAACCCATTTCTTGGATGGTTGTACTTGCAACAAGTTGGCGTCTTGTTAGAACCTAGAACTGCATGACAGACGGATGCACATTGGTTTTGGTTGGCGTTTTGTATTTTTGTTTCTGTCACATGTTTGTTTTCTTGTTCGTTTTTCTTGATTGCCATGTGCCTTCTTAGTAAGTATATCTGTAAGCATTGTGCCAGTTTTTACTGTTTTAGTAACATTGTAGCTGGTTTGCATTCATAGTGTGTTTCTTTTGGATAGCATCGCTTTGTGGCAGATGTGTCTTGCTGTAAAATGTGGAGCGATATCTTAAATTAGTGTCTCTAGTAATCCATGTTCGCCAGTAAAAAATAAAGACAACCTTTCCCAGGATACCGATTTAAAACTTGAGACCAGTGTTGCATATGAATAATTTTGGCCAGAAGTTTATGTACATAGTATACTATTTTCCAATGCTAGAGTTCTGTTGCAAGTACTCTTGCCGGCGTCTTGCATATATCCTTGCAATATTGTGGGAGTAGCAGATGATCCACACATTCTATAATGGCACATTTGTCCACACAGTGTTGTATACCTGAAGAAAGACCATCTTTATGTTGCTGTTGATTAGCTCTCACCTAATTTGTTTATGTATGCCCTACAGTATTAGATTAGCATATTTGGCAATGTTTGCCTCACAGATGCCTCACAACTTATGACAGTGATGAGCCATCTAAGGTGTCATGCGTAATGGTATATAGGATACAGAATAGGGCAATAGGCAAAACTTGAGCAGGCGCGCCAGTAGCTTAGTGCAGAACTGCAGATGATAATTTACATGGTTTTCAGTTTCTGCATAGTTACATCTTCTAGGTTCAAAATGTCTAATATAGCGCAATGTAATACAAAATTTGATTGAACACAAAAAGAGTGTTTATTAATGATTGCATTTTGAGGTGTTATATTTTCTCCTTCGAGTTGAAGAGCACAATTGTGCTGTTTGTTTCCTCAAGATGACAGTTGAAGCCCGTTGCTCCAAGTTAGCTTCTCTTTGCAAGCATTTTGTTTTATGAAGCCATGGTTGATGCATTCTTTATGCCCCCACGATCAGTTGTGATATTTACAGTTCTCGTGTGTGCGTGTCTATGGAACCATTGTACTAAATTTGTTCTGGCCATGCACTTCAACAGGAGTGAAGAAGGTGTATATTATTCTATTGATCTTGGAGGAACAAACTTCAGAGTCTTGAGGGTACAAGTTGGTGCGGGATCTGTGATCGTCAACCAAAAGGTTGAACAGCAACCCATCCCTGAGGAACTGACCAAAGGCACTACTGAGGTACTTGTTTAATCATATTTTCTCAGTTGTCTAATGTATATCCTGTATAGATGTTTAAGTTTTTTTTTTGGTCAATTGCAGGGTTTATTCAACTTTGTTGCCCTGGCACTAAAGAATTTTCTTGAAGGAGAAGATGACCAAGATGGAAAAATGGCACTTGGTTTTACATTTTCTTTCCCTGTTAGACAAATTTCAGTGTCTTCAGGGTCATTAATTAGGTGGACAAAAGGATTTTCCATCAGAGACACGGTATGGCAAAATTTTTTCCTTGCTAGTTATCATATGGTTCAGGTTAATTTCCACATTGATGTAGTTGTATATAACCTACACAGCTAGTGGTTTTGGTAAATATTGTAAATTTTCCTATGGTTCAAGGTGAATGCATAACTAGCTACCACTGTTTTGACTATCTTGTGTTACTACATGAAAGAATATATACTTGTTACCTACTAGAAATTTGTAATGATGAGTCCTATTTCTGTCTGTGTTATGGGTTAGGATTCATAGGGGGTAAACACCGCCGAGAGGATAGCCGGGCGGCGACGGCTGCTAGGGATGAGAGGGGGACTTAGGTTGGGAGAGACTAATCTTGATTCATTGCTTAATTAGAATGATGATACAAACCATCCTTATATAGATGGAGGGAGGACCCAGTCTAATCCTATCCAACCAACTCTATCCTTATCCCTAGGGCCTCGACCCCTTGGCCCACTACCTATGACAGTCTGTTGGATATTTGTTGTGGTTGCATAAACATGCATGTGTAGCCGTTTCCCTCAACTTCCTAACTAAATTATGTTTTTATTTGAAGGAAACACATATTGCTTTACTTTATTTTCTGATTTCTTCTCTGCTTCGATCTGACATACTGATTTTGAAACTGCTACTGTGAATAATGGAATCTTAGGTTGGCAGAGATGTTGCTCAGTGCTTAAATGAAGCGCTTGCCAATTGTGGGCTAAATGTGCGGGTCACTGCATTGGTAAGTCTTTTGCAACTTTTTTTTTGGTGGGTGTAACTCTGTTACATTTATACCATTGAATACATTTTCTTGGCTTGAAAGTACTGTTGTAGTGCTTGTTCACTACTAATGTGGAGCTTAGATACATACTTCCTCCGTTTCATATTATAAGACTTTCTAGCATTGCCCACATTCATATACTCCCTCCGTTTCACAATGTAAGTCATTCTAGCATTTCCCACATTCATATTGATGCTAATGAATCTAGACATATATACCTATCTAGATTCATTAGTATCAATATGAATGTGGGAAATGCTAGAATGACTTACATTGTGAAACGGAGGGAGTATATGTTAATGAATCTAGACATATATGTGTGTCTAGATTCATTAATATCTATATGAATGTGGGCAATGCTAGAAAGTCTTATAACCTTTTTTTTTGATCTCAAGTCTTATAACCTGAAACAGAGGTAGTAGTCAATAAGAAATGCATTCAAAAGATGACGCTTGCCATCGAGGAATTTGAAATGAAAAATCCGAAGGGTGACCCTCTAGTTCTTCTGTCGGGGTTGGTCTAGCTGTGACAGCCTTTCTTTCCCAGTGTTTAGTTCATAGTTATGAATTTGCTTGTAGAGTGCAAGCAGTGTTCTAGATAAGGGAACAGAGCTGGTCAATAAAGTAAAAACGGATGTACACAGATATATACTGATCATGTGTGTATCAGTAATACTTCCTCCGTCCCAAAATAAGTGCAGCCATGGTTTTCCGCGCCCAACTTTGACCGTTCGTCTTATTTGAATTTTTTTTAAAAAAATTAAAAACATAAGTCACGAGTAAAGTACTATTCATGTTTTATCATCTCATAACAACAAAAATGTTAATTATAAAAATTTTTTAAATAAGACGGACGATCGAAGTTGGGCGCGGAAACTCATGGCTGCACTTATTTTGGAACAGAGGTAGTAGCATTTTTTTTGGGGTAGTGACCAGCTTCAGAGATGCTTGTTATCAGCATGTTATGTTCAAAACACAGAATAATCCTTGCTGCTAGAAACCTTCACTGAAATCAAGAGGACAATGCCATGATTATAGGGGTAGTGCAGTAATAATATTGGTGTCATGGCCTGATACTATACCCTTGTTCTGTTTGGGATGGCTGCTGGTGTTTGGCCCAATGAAGTATAATGCCATTGTGTTATATTTTTATTATATTTTGTTGAGGAGTGCCTTTTAAATGATTATTCTTTTATGCTACTTTGTACTTAGGTGAATGATACAGTGGGGACATTAGCTCTAGGGCATTACTATGATGAAGACACAGTGGCTGCTGTGATAATTGGGTCTGGCACCAACGCTTGCTACATTGAACGCACTGATGCAATTATCAAGTGCCAGGGTCTTCTAACGAACTCTGGAGGCATGGTATCTTATTTTCTCCTTTATCTGTAGTCAGTTCAATTTCCTTGTCAAATGCTCATCAGCTTATGTGGAGTAAAGGAATTATGATGCCCATGTGCGTACCCTAAAACATTTCGTTAATCAGGTAGTAAACATGGAGTGGGGGAATTTCTGGTCATCACATTTGCCAAGGACGCCATATGACATCTTGCTGGATGATGAAACACACAATCGCAATGATCAGGTAGCAACCTGGGTAAAATTCAATTATTCTGGTATCTTGTGTTGTGGTTTAGACTGAACACTTTGTACTACCATGATTCAGGGCTTTGAGAAAATGATATCAGGAATGTATCTTGGGGAAATTGCAAGATTGGTATTTCATAGAATGGCCCAGGAATCAGATGTTTTTGGTGATGCTGCTGATAGTCTATCCAACCCTTTCATTTTGAGGTATGTCCGGATGTCAAATTCTACTGATGTTTGTTTCGTACCTAGTGTATTTCTGCATAAACACAATTAGTAAAAAGAAGTTGTTCTATGTGTTGTCTGATTTCAATTTTGCAAATCCAGCACACCGTTTCTGGCCGCAATTCGCGAGGACGATTCACCAGATCTGAGCGAAGTCAGAAGGATACTTCAAGAGCATCTGAAGGTTAGCTCAGAATTATTCCAGCCATTTCATCGGGCACCATTTCTTTTTTCCATTCCATCCATCTAGTTGTCTGATGATTCTCTCTTCCAGATTCCCGATGCTCCTCTGAAAACTCGACGGCTGGTCGTGAAAGTCTGCGACATTGTGACTCGCAGAGCCGCCCGTCTAGCCGCTGCAGGCATCGTGGGGATACTGAAGAAGCTGGGGAGGGATGGGAGCGGCGCGGCGTCGAGCGGGAGAGGTAGAGGGCAGCCGAGGAGGACGGTGGTGGCGATCGAGGGCGGGCTGTACCAGGGTTACCCGGTGTTCAGGGAGTACCTGGACGAGGCCCTGGTGGAGATCCTGGGGGAGGAGGTGGCGCGGAACGTGACGCTGAGGGTGACGGAGGATGGGTCGGGGGTCGGGGCTGCCCTCCTCGCCGCCGTACATTCGTCGAATAGACAGCAACAAGGAGGTCCCATATAGTGAGAGAGACAATGAAGATACAGCTAGCCCCTCTTGTTCAAATGTAAAAAAGGGACATTGTTTGATATCTATATTCATATATATAAAAATCTGGGTCTTGTGCAGAGAAATCCCGTTTTTTCTTGGCCTGCCATTCATGCTATGATAGTCTTACAGTATTTGCCATCTCTTGATTTCTGAATTCTCACAGGCGAGGTGAATAAGGCGAAGTGAATGGAATGAGAGTATGAGACGAGTTACGTTCAGTAGCTTGGTTTTCTACTACAAGTGGGGAGCATGTAGTATATGTTTTCGCATGCGCTTTTCCATTGGCAACGCACTGGATTCATGTAGCCTTGTTCTTTATTATGGCATATGGCATGCAACGTAGCTAGCTTGCATGACAGCATGAGTGCAAAACGACGTGCAATGGAGTGTAATACTAATAAAACTTATATAAAAAAAAAGTGCACTCCACCTTTCAGGGATTAAAAATAAAAAATAAAAATAAAACGGAGCCTTTTAGAAAGAAAAAAAAACAAAAGAAGCCCACTAAGCTCCGAGAGGGGTAAAGGAAGGAAGCAGAGGCCCACTCAACCACATGTTGCGTGGACCACAACGGCCCAAAGTCCGAGGCCCATATTAAACTCCCCCACCGCGTGGCGTGCGCCGTCTTCCTCGAATAGGCGCGAGGTGGAAGGGCCACCGCCTTATTCTCCGCGACGCCTTCCTCCAGAAGTATCCTCTCGCCATCTCGCCGCCTCCCCGCGCTGCCCCCTCTCTCCCTCTCCCTCCCTTCTCCGCTCACCTCTCCGTCCGAATCCAATCCAATCCAATTCAACGTAAGCTCCCTCCCCCGTTCGCGCCTCTCTCCAAATCGCGTAAGTTTGCCGCTTCGATTCGTGTGTCATGTTTTTTTTTCCTTTTTCTGCTTTGGTTTTTGAAATGGGGTTTCGAATTACACTCGTGTCCCCGTTGTTCGCGTTGTATGGAAGTGCGGGATTGTAGAACACGGATTAGATGAATCCTGGTACACACGTCACACGAACGGGTGATGTTGTTGCAAGTGTATAATCATCACAGCCATAGGTGGACTGGACTGCGATTGTGTCGTGGATAACTGTATCACCTGAACTCATTTGCTTGCGATCTTCATCAACTCAAGTGGTTTATCAAATTGTCTTCCTCCAATTATTGTGGCGCGTGTGAATTCTGATGGACATTGGAGGAGGTTTTGAGCAATCGCACGACTGCTGTTTGGTTTGCTCTCGCTTTCTGTTTCGCTGAATCTTCATTTCTGATGAAGGGGGTGATATTAAGTTAAACTGAATTAATTAGACTCTCTGGTGGGGGAAATGAGGTCAATCAACAGCAGATTCAGGCAACTGGCCCGCTATTAGTCTTCAGTCTGCTTATCGCTATTAGTCTTCAGTCTGCTTATCCTTTTGCGTGATTGACATATCACCAACTGTCAGAAGGGGACACATTACAGATAGCTGTAATAAATGATAGATAAGATGGAATCGAACAGTTGGAGTTTCACTGTGAGACTGCAGCTGGTTATCTCTTTTTTCAATGTGTAGTCTGGAAGAACGTTTCTTTCAACTCCTAATGTGCCCCTTCCAGTTATGTGAGCGTGCGATAAGAAATCAAGAATATAACTGTTACATTAGAACTGTCTCACATTTTTTTTTTCTTTTCATTTACACCGAATCATGGTGAACATGTTCTTCTGCAACAGTGCATTGGCATGCATTATACTAATCATAACCTAAGTATTTATCTGATCACAAGCTTTGTCTAATCAGATGAGTAAAAGATTTGAAATCCTTAGCTGATCCTCCTTGTAATCTCAAGTGTGATGTTTTCAGTTTCAGATGAACAGAGCAGTGATGTTTATGTTGCTAATAGTATGTGCAATACTCATTGACAGGTGATGCTGCTGCTAGTAGTATCAGAGCTCTACATTGAAAGATTGCATCTGATTAGGACGGTTCAGGCCAGGGTATGAGCCAAACCTGGTCTTCTCTGTACTCTGTAGTATTGATTAGATCAGTACATAGATTTGTCAAAGTTGCAAATGCTTTTACCTGTCACTATATTTACCTCTGTAGTTGTACTACTAGCAGGTAATCTGCTTATGTTCCACTTTGAATCCAGTTGAACTGTGCACTTTCATATGACACTGATCTTTTCCTTCCAAAAATGTAGCTGGACAAACTAACTAGGTTGTGCACCTTCCATGAGCTATCCATACAACATTATCTCTAGCCGAGTGTGAGTACCTGTCTGGATTTCAGTTCTGCTGATAATATTGTTTGAAGGGATTCTTATGGAAGTTCAATGTCACATTCAAACAGCAAAAGTATCACAGAAAGTGAAGGTCTGGATAATGTTGGGTGTGAGTGTGACTGTCAATAGTAGGATGTTTTCTTAGGATGTTATGAGGCTTAAAACATATAAGGGGCTACATTCCAGTAAAAAGTTCATTATTGAGCTGTTTTTTTTCCTTTGCTGACATGATAATTACGTTACTGTAGCAGATCATGCTCGATTGCTATAATATGCAGGAGCATGGCATTGTCTGCTTGCGGTTTGCAGTTTTCCTATCAATATGCCTGTTTGTTACCTCGTCAGAAGAATTTTGCACTGTACATTGGTTCTGACCCCACACTTAATGTTACTACTTTCTATCTGATGCGCCATCCCACCGAATGAAAACTGTGTCACATCTTATGAAATCTCACAGCTCCACTCTTACTTTATTATATTACCTCAAATGGAGAATATATACGGTGATTATCGTATCAAGGGAATTATAAAATGATTCAGTCCCATTTATTCTTTGAGACGAATGATTAATAAGAAACTTTGCTGTTTTTTTCTTTAACATTTGCAAACATAACATTCGATTCATAAAAACTAATGTAATCTGCTGCATTTATGCAGATAGTACTCACATGCAACAGGCTGTGTTATTTGCTAATCAAGGGTCTACCCTGATGCTACCTTCTGCAGTGTTGTTAGCTGAACACAAACAACTTAACATGAGTTACACTAGTCAGTGATTTAGTGATCATTGAGGTAGCACAGCTCTTCTCTATGCTGTAACAACAGCTGGACTTCAGTTGCTAGGACCACTGTAATCCTCCAATCATTTGCCTCCAAAGCTGCAACCAGAGTTAAGGCCACGCTGCTTTGCTTTGAAGTCTTTTGTGAGGTATCTTCCACTACTTCTAGAGTTCTAGTCTACTGGTTGCCCCGCTGTGTTCTTTAAGCTACCTTCCGTAGATTTCGTCTTTACAAAGGATATTTTCGCTACATTTTTGTACAACATATGCTCTACAAAAGCCTTTTCACAGCATATACTGTCACAAGGACATAGGTAGTGATGCCTTTGGAAATATTCTCTGCCCTGGAGCTAGGATTGCTAGGGGATCGTACGTGTGTTTCCTCCGTTCAAATGTCTCCCACCTTGCTCCGAAGTGGGCTTTCCACTGCTTCTGTGTAGTGTAGGGTGCTAGATACTGTTTCATCCCAACACCATTCTTTTCACAGAAGTCCACTATTTTGTTGTTCAGGTTCATTGCATGTTCGACACTACCATGACCTGAGGATGATGGTGCTGAAGATAGGAACCCAACCAGGTAGAAAATTTCTTCATCTGGTATGACCACTGATGTTCTGTTGTCCCACCTGCATCAACCATGTTAAACTTTTTTTAGTTACCAAAACTTGAAACTGGATAGTATAGTATAGGACTGCAATTTGGCTAGTTATATTTACTTGGTTCTGTTCACTGGGTAAAGCAGTATGGGACCATTGTTGCTATCTTTTAGGATCTTGCCGAAGACTTCCTTTGCAAATTTGTGGACTGTGCTCCTTGGGATCAGAAGATTCAGCCACGGGTGTGGGACTTCCCAGAGGCCTTGAGCCCTCAGCTTCAGCTCAGAAGTGTGCACCCTGTCCAAGAACCCCAGGTATGTGACATCGGTGTAGAATAGAGTGGACGATATGTATCTGAGTCGAGATAGCAGCGCACCAACTTCCTGTAAATACATATACAAACACCAACCATTAATTAAAAAACACCTGCACGGCCTGGGCTATCTAATATCCTATATATATATTTCCTGATACGTCAACATCTTGATGCAAAGAGAAAATAATTAACTCAGCTCACCTGTTCCATGATGTCAGCCTCATCGTGGTTGAAGTTCATCGTCAGCTCAAGGCAGTATAGCACTCTTCCATCCGACTGGAACTGGCTTGCCTGCACTGGGTCCTGTGGCTTGAACGACGTCCTCCAGTTGTTGAGGATGCCTGTCCTGTTTATGATCACAAACCCTTCGATGTAGTCGAAGGTCTTCTCAGACGCGATCAGCTTCTCCTGGTCCTCGGTGAAGGTCTCAAAGTCCGAGTAGAGAACACGTATCCACCGCACCTGTCATTGTATATCTAATTAGTACGTGAACATGCACCAATGAAACGAATCAAATAATGGCCAGTTTTTCCATCATTGAGTTGACACAAAATTGATTGCTTGATGTTACCATCTTTGGAGCAGGTTCAAGAGCAATCCGAGCCCTGGTGATGATCCCAAACTGGCCCAGGCCGCCAAGAGCAGCGTAGAAGAGATCAGAGTTCACCTCGTGCGAGCAGGTGACAACTTCTCCCCTCCCTGCATTTGGTAGTTCATAGCAAGAACAAATTTAGTCATCTAATTCCTATGCTGTTGTTGTAGTAGTAGTATTAGGGCGGCTGTATATGTTTTTATCGTGCGTGGCGGGTTTGTCAGAGACCTGTCACAATCTCCAGTTGGTTGACATTGCTGACCTGCGGTCCATGCCGGAACGCCTGCCCGCTGACCCCCGCATTCGACAAGGTGCCACCGACTGTGAGATGGAGGTAGTCGGTCCATGACCTGGGCGCCAGCCCGTGCTTGAGCGTCTCATGCAGCACGTTGATCCAGAGCTCGCCGCCCGGGGCGTCCACGTGGGGCGACGCGCCGCCGTGCACCCGCACCGCCCTGGCGGCGGCGGCGGCGGCGGCGGCGAGGGACTCCATCTTGACGACGATCCCGCCGGCGGCCTGGGACTGGCCGAGGAGCGAGTGGCCGTGTCCGCGCGCCGCGACGGTGAGCGGCGAGCTCCTGCCCAGCTGGAACACGCGCCTGACGGTGGCGGCGACGTCGGACACCGAGCCAGGGTGGAGCACGGCCGCCGGCAGGAGGCTGCACCGGTTGCCGAAGTCCCGGGCGGCGGCGTGGGCGTCGTCGAAGCTGAAATGGCCGTCGAGGCGCAGCGCCCCGAGCGACGCGACCACGTCGTCCTCGTCGGGGACGTGCATGGTGACCCCGCCGAGCGCCAGCAGCATGAGCAGCTTGAGGCAGTGCACGATCGACGGCTTCATGGCTCCCCGCATGCTTCCTGGTCTATATAAGCTCAAGATCCCAACCAGAAGTACTCTCTATCTATGGATCAATCGAGTTTGGCAGGTCGGTGAAACAAGCTTGGAATTAAGAGATGAGACCAAGCTGTATAATCTTGCTTGACACTGGCAGTGAGTGAGAGTTGCTGGGGGTGCAACAGGTGCAGGAAGAGAAGGAGAGCGAGAGCGAGAGGAGGCCACCAAGGTAGGTAAGGGGAGGGTGGAGAAGGAGGGAGGAGAGGGAGGGAGATTTAAAGGCCGGCCGGCCACGCAGGCTCAGCCTCAGGGGGGGCTCCATCGTCGTAAGTGGTATGGTCAACCAATCCTAGCACTGTTCGGGAGAATCCGTAAGAAGACTGGTTGCTTCCTTTGCTTGCACATTTGGATGCAGACATCTCCTAGTGCTTGCAAAGGTTCTTTTCTTTGGGAGTCCTGGTCTTCTCGTTTCAGGCTTCCAATCTTAAAAAGCATGGCCGGTCAGGTAGCGTACCACCATGTCGTGTGTTGTTAGCCCCAGTCTGCCAAATGTGAATGGACAGATTGAGCAGCAAATCGGAACAAACACACAAGACCTTCAGATTTCAGAACATGAGATATATTCTCCACGCGGTGCCATGGCAATTTCAGAGGAATATTGGTTTTGTTTCTAGTTGCAGAGGTGTATTATTCGACTCGATATTTTCTCATTAAATTGTGAGATGTTGACTTGGCTGCACTGTTGTCAGTCTCGGGCGAAGGAGTCGCCTGGAACCTGTCGCCTGGTCTGCAAATTGCGTTGGTAAGGTGATACATCAGTCTTCTCCGAAGCTGCCGTTGGATAATCAGGGTCGGGTTTGCGCTCGCAAATTTCACATGGCAAGCGAGCGTCTGTCTGCGTCCAAACGCACAGGGGGCATCTGCATACTAGCACCTTGTTCATATGCTGCTGGAGCTGATAAACATATCTACTTTTCTCCTTTTGCATGATCTTGCAATGGATCCGCTGGTGCTGAATAAAATTGGATTCGATCAACGTTTCGGTTAGCTCAATCGTATGGACATGGATCACCAGTGAGTTGTTTTTGCTTCTCAGAGCTATAAGAGACCGACTGGAGCAGCTGCTATCACATGATAAATATGGGGATCACTTGCCCCACTTGGCATCCTCAGACCGGGTGTTCCAATCAGCTCGTTCATTTGGGAATTGAAGATGCGTATGACTCTCACCAGCCAAGCCAGTTTCTCAGATCTAACAGCATCTCCCTGATGGCAACATATATGGTCAGACATATGCATTGCAACCACTTTTTTTCTGGCACGATTTGGACTGTCTTATTTGCTCCGGCTTGAAGTATGTGTGCATGGGAGCCTAGCTACGTACACATATACGCAAGATCAGCAGCATCCAAGCTTCTGTGGACATCTTTGAGTCCATTGCACGCACGCAGGAAAGCGATCAAACAGCTGGGTAGCTGACACGTGCGTGCATTGGAATTCGACAGCAAGGCAGCATGAACACAAAAAAGGCAGCAGCAGTATCTGCAGCTCCAAGCAGTATGCGATCTAGCTAAGCTTAGCTTTGCTGCTGGGTGTCAAAAAAGGGGAGATGAAAACTGAAACCGACACGATGGGCGTTCGCAGACGGCAGCGCATCAGACATTCAGAATGCAACCGGCAATTGAAGTGGTTTGGTCGAACTCGAACACAAAGCATGCGAAGCAGGGGAGACCCACCGGTCGTCTTCAGTGTAGAGACCACTTTGACCACTCATCACCCCGTCTCCGGCTGCCTGGTCAGGTAGGCAGACACCACGAGACAGATTCTTCTCCTCTCCGATCCCCTCACACATGGAAAAAAACGGCGCCTCCTCTCCTTTTTTTTTGTTGATATTTTTGTTTTTGTCACTAAGCCAAATAGAACCACACTTTTTTGTCATTGTGTTGCACATGATAAAAAACAAATGAAATACTATTATCAATCTTTAGTGGCAAGGCGAAAACAAAATCTCCAAACTTCTTTTGTTGCACTATGTATGCAAGCTATATATGTGGCTGCAAACTGCATTTCTCCAAATGCAATCCATTATGTAACAAACTATAAAGTTAACTGGTTACAGCGACAGGTTTGTACACATGAGTTTAATTGGTAAAGTTTATATGCCGTGTTCGCAAAATAGTAAAAGTATATATAGGTGAGGATTCGATCTAATTCCTCCTGAGAATGTCCCATCGTGTATCTTTTTCTTCTTCTTCTTCTTCTCAAATTTAATTTAAATGCTGTTCTCCTGTGAAACAGTAGCACGAGAGAGAGTGGACAATGCCATGCGGGGTCCTGTGAAGTCTCCTTCCAGATCGACACGGTCACCGTGGGCTCCTCCAAGTTGGAGGCAACCACTGCACTGAGAGAATGGTTGGATGGCACCATGCACCATGGACGATCGTGTTGGCAATGACCGCTTTTCGGCACCTGACCTCGACAGCCTCCCGTTTTGTTGCGATGCACCGTTGTGTCAATGCCGTCCACACAAATCCTCATCAACGGCCACCTGAACGCACATATATATAATGTGCAATACGCTCCAAGCCTCCAAGGTAATGTGCAACAACTTCCACGGTATTCTTTTTTGTGTTCGCGAAAAAAAAAGCGTCCAAGATAATAAACATGGTTCGGTTTCTCTAGTTGCTGTTTCTTGACAGGCAGTTTTATTTGCAGTTGCTGAAATCGTATTGCACAATGTATGTTACCTTCTTCGGTATAGGCATCCCACGAATTTTAGCATTTGCCATTTAGCTTCTAAAGCAATCATTGCATGGCATAATCCTCTGAAAAATCATGAATAGCATATACTCTTTTTGCGCAATCACCCATGTTGTCGACTTCTTGTGTTAGGTGTTATCGAACTGCCAAAATTTGGCTTTGACATAATTAGTCATCAACCAAACAAGCCTTAGCCATGCTCATTCATACGTTTTCTTGTACATGGTAAAAGTGCTTTAACGAGTTAAAGATGCCATATTGTACGTTAGTTCATGCCACCATTTTAGTACTAGCTAGCTCCGGTTGATTTTCTTTAATGAAGGGTATTTCGATTTCTAAATGTCAACTAAGTTTTGCAGCAAAAATGCATGCAGTCTAGTGGTTGCAGTGACCTAAGCAGTACCCTAAAGTCTTCGAGTTCAAATCTTCATAGGAACAAGTTTCAGATATGATTGTTTGAGGAGCTAAGTTCTCAATTTAAAAAGGATACACATATCCGGCTGGATGTAGAGGCCGGATAAAAAATACCCCTCTAAAAAAACTAAGCTTGGTAGTTTTTGACCAACATTTAGTGTATAAATTGTACCAATAGAGATTCATATTATTTCAAATTTCTTCCGCACAAAGTTTTGTAGCACATACACAGACCACAGGTACAAATTCACATACACATTTTTCCGCAGACTGATCAATCGATCGGCCTGTATATGCATGTGACAGGCTGATCTATTATACAAGTAATTACATGATCTATTTTTAATAATAAAATGCTTTATATTTTCAGCCTCTGCTAACAAGCATATATCCAATAGAGATTTGCTCCAGTCCAATAAAAAAATATCTCGAGCTACCGGTACCTCACATTACCAAATTATTTTTGATCGTTGGATCCAACAAAACCCATCTTGTCTAGCTAGATCCAACGATCGAAAATGATTTAGTACCATGAGGTATTTTTTGTTGGATCGGAGCAAATCTCTAACCAATAAGTTTTGCTGTCATAAAAACACGACATGGAGTGATCAGACGAATCCCCATCTCATCTGATAAGATAACTAACTCAATTAAAGTCTAAGAAAAATCATATAAACTCATCATATAAGTTTATATAAAATCATATAAGTTTATATTTGGCTCTGTTCGGCAGTGGAAGAAAGAAAGAAAGTTTGTTTCGTTTTCCGCGTGTACGTTTCCCGAACTACTAAACGGTGTGTTTTTGCTAAAAAATTTCTATAGGAAAGTTGCTTTAAAAAATCATATGAATCCATTTTTAAAATTTAAAATAGTTAATACTGAATTAATCATACGCTAATGGCCCATCTCTTTTTGCGTATCTTCTCAATCTTCCAATCTTCTCTCAAACAGAGCAAGTTTAATAGTATAGCCAACTACTACCTCCAAATCATCTATAGCCAATGTAATAGATAATTCATACAATAGTTACTTACTATACTATTAATACCTGGTCCCACATGTCATACACACATTACGTATTGGAGTCCATGTTACAGTTGGCTACAGATATGTAGCCTACTGCTCTTCTTTCTCTTCCTTTATCTCTTTAAAATATGTTTATAGCTGGCTTATGGCCTGCTATTGTACCTGCTCTAAGAGTGTAGAACCATTGTGCATTAGGATCTTTGCTCTTCCTATGATAAAATGAAGGATCAAGAGTGTATATAGTTGGTAGATATGAACATACATGGGGCTGTAGAGGAGTATAATGACAGCGCTTGACGAGACTTCTAGAAATTATAAAAATAAAACCCAACGAGATAATAAACTCAAAAAACTATAAGAGGTTTTAAGGAGAATGAATAGAAATAGTGGTAGACCGAGCAAACAAATAAAAAAAGATATGACAGAAGTAAGGGGTAGCAGCTGATGTGACTTTTAAAAACTATATAATTATAAATACGAGGATAGCTGTTTAATAAATCTTAAGTAAAATCATATTGAAAAATACTCCATCCGTTTCGAAATATTTGACGCTGTTGACTTTTTAGCACATGTTTGACCATTCGTCTTATTCAAAAAAATTAAGTAATTATTAATTCTTTTCCTATCATTTGATTCATTTTTAAATATATTTTTATATAGGCATATAATTTTATATATTTCACAAAAGTTTTTGAATAAGACGAACGGTCAAACATGTGCTAAAAAGTCAACGGTGTCAAACATTTCGAAACGGAGAAAGTATATGATTTTGTTTGGGTGCTAGCCGCGCAATCTTACGCGGGATTTATGGACAAAAGTTAGCCCGGATTACTAAAGATCTTTGTTGTGGGAAAAGGAGGGATTTGCTGAGTTCAAAAGCAAGAGTACTTCAGTGAAAAAGCACAAAATTCATTCCCAGTTCGATTGCGCGGGCCACCCAGCTAGTTACAATATAAGTAGTATGTAATTATAATATAACATGGGTGTAAATTGTGTATAACTATATATTGTGCGTTGTGGCGGCTCAGTGGAAGAAGCAAGCGTGCACGATCGTAAGTCATAGGATCGAGCCCCGCACGCACATGTGATTTTTCGTTTCCCCTCGTCACCGTTGCACGAACCTTCACGCGTATCTAGCGGTCAGCATGAATCTTGGCGCACATTTGATGGCCAAAAAGATCGACATATTTTTCCACGATATTCTATCGAGAGTAAAATAGAAAATCCCAATCGAGATTATATAAGGCCATTTTGGACCGATACTAAAATGTGCCCTACCAATATTTTAGTAGTTTGAATAGTAAATATGATAGTTTAGCTTGAAGCCAATTAGTTGGCAATATCCATATTCAATTTAACATAAATCTATAACTTTCATTATTATAATAAGATATAATTTTGCTTTTAATTTATAATAGCAATATTTTTTAAGATACTAAAACTGTGTTATTAAGTCCATTTTCCCAACTTTACCTTCCGGTATGTTTTTTTTTACAAAATTTTCTATAAAATAGTTACTTAAAAATTCATATTAGTCCATTTTAAAGTTTTTTAAGCTAATTCTTAATTAATTATGTGATAATATGCAGTTTCGTTTTACGTTCTTAGGGAAGTAGTTTTCAACCATTACACAAGAACACACCCTAAAGCCCTAAACCAAACAAACCCATTATCTTTTTTTTTATACCTGGCTAGTCAAGATATGCCAACCAAATTTATTTAAGATTAAGAAATATGTACAAATATACAAAGTAATGGAAGTTGTCACGGAGCAACCTCCCAAAAGAAAAAGATTACATTGAGATTGAGGGACTACATTCCTATATTTCTGAAAACCCCAGCTTCCTTCCAAATCACCACTTCCTCTTTAATTGAACCAAACAGGAAACCAAACCAGCCGAACGCCGCGGGTTCTGAAACACATGCATATTTCTTTCCTTCCAAACCATCCAACAAACAAGCAGCATAAGGTTATGCTATCAATGGCGACCCCATAGTTGCTCCCACAAGCCATAGTCTCGTAAAAGGAAAGTGCTGAATATCCTTGTGCATCAATTATATAAGCCTGTGCACATGTGTTTGTACTATACTATCCATATGGTTGTGGGCGTGTTTCTGAGCGGTGACTTTTTGGGAGTTGGAGAGGGCAGAGTGAATAGGAGATGGCAATGTATGTTACCAGCTGGCTCGTCGGCGGTGGTGGCCGGCCGGGAGCGATCGCCGGTGCGGCCCCGGCCTTAGGATCGCGCGGAGGTGGAAGCCCGGGCCCACGACCCACGTGGCTCCCTTTGACGTTTTCCCGTGGGCTTTCGGCCCGTGGGGCCGCGCCGACGTGGCAGCCGCAAAGGGCGGCATATGACCTGTGGGGGCCATGGGCCGCACCGGTCTTTCGCCGCGGCGTACTTGCTGCCGATCTCACCATCGCCTTCTTCTTTAGGTTGTGTTTAGTGCCAACAAAGTTTAAAATTTAATTAAAATTAAAGACGATACGACTGAAAAGTTGTGTGTATAAAAAATTTAATGTGATGAAAAGTTAGAAGTTTAGAAAAAAACTTTGAAACTAAACACACCCTTAAAATCTTTACAAGTAGCTTTGCTATGCAAATGGTACACTCAACTCATCATGAGCGCTGGCTGGTACCCCATGGCCTGCCTCTCAAACTACTGCTCGTCCACCATTTGGTCATTCATATCGATTATTTTCTCGTTCATAAATACCCAATCAGTTTTCTTTACCTCTTGCCCGTGAGCACAATGCAATTTTTCTTATCTAGAAAAGTTGGATACAAATTTGGATATTTATGGCACGCTTTTCAAACAACATTGTGTTTCGTGCGAAAACTTTCTACATGTAAGTTGCTCTAAAATATCAGATAAATATATTTTTCAAGTTTATAATAATTAAAACTCAATTAATCATATGTTAATACTACATGGTTTTACGTAAAACACTTAATCTTTATTTTCATGTATGATTTTCAAATATCACCCTAATCTGTATACTTCTTCCATAAAAAAACAAATATATATGATGTAACCTATACGATAGACTTTTGTCTAAATTAATTATACTAGAATATATTACATCTAATTTTAGATTTGTTTTCAAGGACGGAGGAAGTATGTATGCTATATTAGTAAATTGGCGTGTTATATATCGTTTGCTATTATTTTGTGCTATTTAATTGTTAAAGCATGTCCTAAAAGAGGGGGAAGTATTGCCAAAATTTTGTTTTGATTTGTCTAAGTTTTTTATATATATGCAAATATATCGTGGTAAATTTTGTTTTGTTTATATATATATATATACACTCCCTCCGTCTCATAATATAAGGGATTTTGAGTTTTTGTTTGCACTGTTTGACCACTCGTCTTATTTAAAAAAATTTAGAATTATTATTTATTTTTTTGACTTACTTTATTATCCAAAGTACTTTAAAGCACAACTTTTCGTTTTTTATATTTACATAAATTTTTTGAATAAGATGAGTGGTCAAACAATGTAAGAAAAACTCAAAATACTTTATATTATGGGCCGGACGGTGGGAGTAGATTGGTATATATATAAATTTGCCACGATAATTTCAGATGTGGATTGAAGATGTACTTGATTTTACCAGGCACAGGACACCACATGCTTTAATTTTAATTTGCTAGTACAACATGTATACGCCTATATGCACATCTCGGTCATCCAGTTGCGCATGCAGACATGAACAGGCATCGATATAGTATCACATGTCGTGTCAAGCAAACAATGGGTGGCCATAGCCATAGCCATGCATGTCCTTATTTCCAAACTCCTTTTGACCAATTATCAGAAGCAGTGGTGGTACGAAAGACGGCCATGTGTAGCAGAGAGCGACCGAGCATTAAATTCACTTGGATGAAAATAACCAGGGCCAGGCAGGGCATCAGTGAGTTGGTCTATGATCAAAACTATGACAGAGACACTGCCGCTCACAATGTTAGTGGATATCATCTCTACTGTCTTTTGTTGTCTCTTGTGTCTGGATCCATTCCTAGGACGATGATGCATGCACTCCCTGTTGTAAGAAATGCAAGATTAAATTTTAATCATGAATGGTATAGTACTATCAATTTGCAGTCTGAAAGTTAACCATTAATTCCATTGTCTAAAAAAAGTACTGTCAAATATGACAAAATATATATATCATGAAAAATATTTTGCCAGATGAATACATATAGTCAGTACATTGATGTTTCTACACATTGAGTATAACCAAACTTAAAAAAAAACACGAGTGTGTGGAGAAGATTAACGTTTGCTAACATCAGTATTTGGTGAAAACCAGCGAATAAGTAAAAACCAGTGAAAACCGAACTTGGAAGCTCTCTAAATTCATAAAAAAAAACACTGAAGAGAAGTGTAGGCATGAAATTCATTCTCACTAAATCTCAAGTTCAAATTTTAAACTTCATTTGGGAGGAAAAAAGAGATAAATTTTAGGTGAATAGAATATGACACTGTTCACCTGAAATTTATATCTTTTTTCTTCCTAGATGAAGTTGAGTTTGTAATTAAGATTTAGTGGTAATATATTTCATGCCTATATCATTTTTTAAATAATTTTTCTATCAATTTAGAGAACTTCTAAGTCCGTTTTTATGGGTTTTCACTTATTTGATTATTTTCACTGGATATTTTCACATCTGAATACAATTATAGTAGAGCATACGCATTAAAAAAAAGTAATAACGGAAGATAAGCGTATTGGATGTATCCTCTAATGTTGATATGCATAAAGTATTAACCCCGTCCACAAAGATAATTAAGATCCTGAATATGCAGGAACAAGTATAATATACACTTTTGTCAATAAGTGGATGACTTTTGGGATGTGCTGACACATAGTATTACATTCATCTCATTGTGTATGCATGCGTCCACGCATGTTCAGACAATGTGAGGGATAATTTAGGTGGGGGAGTACCGAGGATCACTATATTGAAATCCAAATATTTGGTGCATGGATTATATATAACTTTATATAAGCTGTTGTACATGTGCAGTAGTCAAAAGCTAGATGGCATCAGAACCAACCCTAAAAGCTGGGCCTAAGGCAACCCCTTAACTTGCTTTACTATGGTCAGCAGCCAAACCACCTGGTAATTGCCCAGTGTTTAGGTAGACAGTTCACTGTTTGATTAACTTAATTGGTCATCTATTGCCGGCATCTTTGAATAGGGTTAATTACTCCATGATATAACCATCATACATTTCACATCATTTGCAAACTAAAAATCACTACAGAGATAAGGGGGACCAGTTAATATATGGTAGCTATATATAGGATCAAACCAACACAAAAAATCCACTTCCTCTTATTATTCCACCAGACAAAGACGCATGCTGTAACTAGTCAGATAGTGATATACATTAATTGAACGGACAATGCATGTCCAATGACAAGTTTATATCAAAGCTACTTGCTCTACAAAACGCCTACACAATAACAACCAGCGGCCCATTGTATGTGAATTAATTAATTTAAATGGTAGGGCCGGTTCCAAGTTGGGACCTTAATTAACTAATTTGATGTATATGATCGTTTAATAAGCTAATTGCCTAATTTAAGCTTACTTCAGATAGCACTTCTTAATTAGCATGATGCTCCTTTATTAGTATGTAATCCTTTTTTACTTGATAGCAAAATGAAAAGCCGAATCATATGTCTTCGCATGATTTTTTTTTTGGCGAGGGAGTGATAATTAAGTTAGTGAAAAAAAAATGAAGTTGAGACATCCAAATTATTCAACCCAGAGAAAACCTTGAACATGGGTGATATAAATATATATGGGCCCACATCATAATAAGAAAACTTGCATTTAGAGCTTCATTGTGCCAGTGATACATCGGTACATAATTAACTTCACTGTTTTCTAAAAAAAACGAGATTTAGAGGGAAAGACGTCCCTTCAAACATATTTTAAGAAGAATTGTGAGTGTGTTGTTGATTGTCAGGGTTATGAATACCACATACCCAATAGTAATCGACTAAGCTCGGCAGGGTTCACCACATATCAAGTCTTATATGGTATCCTAACTTATATATAGAAGGAGTTCCGGATAAGAAAGGACAAATAGAGTTCTATATGGAAACGATAAGGACTACTCGGATTGTATCCATATCGGTCTCCCTGGTTTTACTTGGATAAGGGGACATCTATGGGTATAAATACAAGCCCCCTATGGGGAGAGAGGGGACACCCACCATAGATGCACAATACACAAGCCAATATACGCCAAGACAAGTCGTCGGATATCAACAACAAAGATAAGCCTAGACATATCCCATTCGGTACCTACAGAAGTCGGCAAGAGGGATCTAGCGCTATCTCTAATCTCGACAAGTTCATACTTCAGGAGGAAGACTACTCTGTTGTCGACTACGAGTTGGTTATCTAGCCGTCAAGTCGACGATAGCTAGATAGGTTATCCCAAATATTGTATTTGTGTGATCTAGATGAATAAAGAGCAACACCGACTTCGGCCAACAGGATGTAGGACTATTACCTATCAAATAAGGGGCCCGAACCTGTATAAAAATCCATGTCTCAATCTCTTTTACCTCAATCTCGCATATACCTTGGTACCAATGATCTCATACCATCCAAATACCCTAGTCGCGATCTCAAATGTCGACAGTGATTGAACACGAGATTTCAGGGTTAAAACCAAACACCCCTTACCTATCAAGTGCATCTCAACTTCACTGTTAGCATGTTAATTAAATATATTGGCTTAATTATAGAGATTAGAAAAGTATTGCTTGACCAGCTGATATATGCATGGTTCTACAAAATCCAAGCATGTGATCCAAATCTATGTGGGCCCTGCCAATCTATGTGGGGTCCACATGAATGTAGAAATCCACCCTTCCTTTTCACCCTAATTTTGTAACCAAAAGAGCCACATCCTACGTGTTTAGCAAGGGGCTAGGGCTACACTCCCTTAATTATTGTGATGGCAAGGGCAGGGCAAAACATCATTATTATTCATATATATATATATATATATATATATATATATATATATATATATATATATATATATATATATATATATATATATATATATAGACACACACACACAGATGTGTTTGCATATATTGGAGAAGTTGATGCTTATACACTACTGCTGAATCTAGTACTACCAAAAAGAAGACCACAGGCCGGTTTGATGCATGTATAAGCCTATAGCAGATAGGACTACTAGCTAAGCTATAGTATTAGTAGTTGTGTGCAAGTATAGTGTATTTTTGTTATGTATATATATCAAATATATAAAATAATTAAAAAGGTACTAATGCTCGGATGCATTTACTTGCACGATCACAGATTCAGCAAAGGCCAATAATATATGTATAGTGGTCCGCAACTCGCATTACATTAAACAAAAGTTTATTGAAAATTGAATAGTGTTATGGTGTACTTTAGACCTGAATTTGTAGTTACTTAATTAACTATATGTGTATGCCTTTCTCGCGCCATATGATGTATGAAAATAACTAGTATATTTTTATATATGTTTTCGTGTACGTACTTGGTTTGGCTTTTGTTGACATGACATGCAACAAACACAAAGGCAAGTTAACTGGTTTGACAATATATACTCTATGTTCTTAATTAGTTTGCTTTAGACGATCGATGCCTTTGGAGTTTGGACCGTGTATGGTCATGAGGCCGCTCGAGAACAAATAGTACCAGGCCAAAGGCACGAATGAAATTAACCTGATTGTTTTTCCGAAACTATTTTTTAAACTAAAAATTAAGCTTACTGTTGTATTTTACTAAGTAATATTCCTATTCATATGTTTTTCCTATTAATTAATTCCGACATGTTTCGTTTGTGATGCATAATGGATGCAATCTTATCTTCTCAGCACCGAACGATTATTGGAATATACGCTCAACTTGATCATCTAAACTAGCTCGGTTGACATCACGCGATTGTGCAACTTGCGCATGCATGTAAAGTGGTGTACTGTTCCTGAATCTTTGTTACGTAACCAGAGAATTGTCATGACTCATCATCGCTAGTGCATTTACACGGGACGACTTTTCCAGGATTAAGATGTATAATTGCTACCTCCGGATCTCAAGAAAATAATTGTTGCATGAGATACACACAATAACTAGCAAATTAAATCTTTAATCACTACAAGAATCCTTAATTTTCTTAACGGTCAAAACCATCAAGTATAGTATGAAAACCGTCAAGATTAATTATTCCGCTGGACGACCGTCAAGTCTAGAAAACTAGGGATATTCAGATTTCTCGGCTGCTAACCATAAGGGAATGTCTTCTTGGTGGTCGGACCGCCAAGCAAACTAAGAAGATTGCAAACTTTCAAAAGCACAGAAATGTAACAATTGACAAGAAAATTTTTTTTTAAAACCTTGTGGTTCTGCATAGCCGCCAAAAAAACATGTCTATGCTTGGCAGCTAGTTAGAACCGCTAAGAATATATTTAAACTTGGTGGCTGTTTGTTTACCTCCAAAGAAATCAGTTGGCCGAAAAAAAAATACGGATTCTTGTATTGTGCAGTTGGTTAGTGTGTGTACTTTTTTCTTGGGAGGAATATATATATATATATATATATATATATATATATATATATATATATATGTTGACTACATATATAAAATTTTTGAATAAGACGAATGGTCAAACATGTGAGAAAAAGTCAACGGCGTCATCTATTAAAAAACGGAGGGAGTATATGCTTATGCAACCGTCTTTTAAATTTAAGCAAAAAGAATTAGGTGGTTAAAAGTTTTGTCTTATTGACTTTGAAAAGTCTAAAATGTATTTTTTTTACTGGAGGGAGTATATATTTCTTTTACCAAACCGTGTGTTTTTACATTGTTTTGGAAGCTTCATCATAATTTATGGAAATGTTATGTTATTGATCTCTAACATATAAGAGGGGGAGTTAACTATTAAAGTCCTCTTTATACTCATAAATACTTAGTATATTGAACACTGATACAACCTTACAATGCAACTTTAGCCACTAATATCTTACTATTATAATCTAGCTCCATCGTTTGCTCTACAACTTTTCAGTCACAACTAAAATTTAAATTTTAAAACTTGATTTTGAGTTTGTTTTGATGTTTTATTTATCATAGTTTATTTTAAACATTGGTTTTTAAGTCGCTATTAACATGTACACATACCCATACTTTTTTCAAGTCGGTAATAAGGCCGTGTTTACTTCTTTGGGTGTAAAATTTTTGAAGTATACGTACACAAATTTGAAGTATTAAACGTAGACTAATAACAAAACAAATTACAGATTCTGCCTATAAACTGCGAGACAAATTTATTAAGCCTAATTAATCTATCATTAGCAGATGTCTACTGTAGCACCACATTGTTAAATCATAGCGCAATATAATTAGGCTCAAAAGATTCGTCTCGCAATTTACACGCGAACTGTGCGATTGGTTTTTTTTTTCACATTTGATGCTAATTTATACATGTGTCCAAACATTTGATGTGACTTTTGGCTAAAATTTTTTGGATATAAACAAGGCCTAAGCAGCATTACGGTTTATAATCAGTTGCAGCCGGCGAACGATAGGACTTGTTCATAGAACCTACTAAAATTGTATAATATATGAATATACTATTTGGTGGAGTAGTGACGACTTATCAAAATTTCCATTTCCATTAGATCGAGAATATCAGTGTAAGCGTTACGATTTGCCACTCCAATAGCTAGTATACTAGCTAGCTAGGACAGCTAATCTCTAGCTAGGGAGAGACGATTAGTAAACCTGGTTCGCTGACGATGTATGCACCGTCCATTCTGCCGACTTTGAGAAATTAAAGCTATAAACAACAGCCGCCAACCGTTGCTTTCACCCATGCATAAGGTCGCATTTCCCATGTAATGTTCTTCAGTTCAGTGGTGATCAAACGTACATTTAGCTCAACTTTTTAAGCTTCTAGAGACATTTAGCTTTGACAATTATGTATGTATGCATGGATGGTACTGATTAACAATAACGTACAAGTATCTTACTTCTTGTCTTTTACCTCATTGATCTCACTAAATGAAACACTGATTAGTTTATTGGTGGGAGTTATCTAAAGTGCTCTCTTAACCTAACTAATATGTAGCATGCCATAAGTTATGTCAAGTTGAAAGCCTAACTAGATCACACAGCTAGAGCTTCTATGAATATATATAGTCCTATATATAACTTTTGCTGATTTAAGCATGAAGCAACTAATCTCTGGCACCAAACACCGTATCTTAGTTATAATCATATAAAATTTGTAGTGCCTGTTTGAATTAATTACTAGCTGCTAATTGAAAAGCAGCTGGTTTGGCCGAATTAGCAACTGATATATTAAAACTACTCTCTTCATCTTAAAATACAACAATTCTGCATTTAAATTTGTTTTAGAATTAATATAACAACTTTTTCACCTATTTTGTCCCAACCAATCACAACAATCTCATTTTTTTTTTTACGTTCTCACCTTAACCAATTACATCAATCATATATTAAATTCTACCACTTTTTTAATCACCATTAATAAATAGAAATTATTATATTTTAGAACGAAGAGTACGGAGGGAGTAGCACTGAACCAACCACATCCAACGACAACATGAGAGGTGAAGAAACCAACACTAGAGGAAATCAATCGCTAGCCAACCATGTGCAAGCTTGCAACAGCATGCGTACAATCTAGCTAGCTATAGCTACTCGTCTGTACATATATTTTGGAGATCTTTTTTGAACAGGGCAACCTTTTTGTCCACAGTTAAATTAAAGTGCAAGCGTACATTCCCATTTGAAAAGTTAAAAATTTTGTGGGAGATTTGGTCTTTTGTTTGGTACATGCCGGGCGGCCCTGTTGCCGGAATCCGGATGCATTATAACCAAATTCAATTCTCTGACCGTGTTTAGCCCGGCATTATGTCACCTAAAGGCCGAACCGCGTGAGAGAGCACCTACTATGCATTGGATATCTTTGTTAATTCATCTTTGGTCAGAATTTCTCTGCGTTGGAATGACCAATCGATCGATATGGTCGCTTGCTTCAGAATCTATGCTCTTTAATTTGGATGGAATTAATAATCAATCCTACTCAGATGCAGGGGTTCTGTTTGTTCGCTGTGCATGGATATATGATTCTCCAACAGAGAATTAAGCTAATTTGTGGAGTGAATTTATAGAATGAAAATTTAATTTAACTAAGATCTAGCAAGCTATCTTTATTTGATAAAAAATATCTATTCAAAATTAAGCTAACTGAATCAAAGCTTGATAATTTGAACGTGCTGGGCTATGCAATGTTTTCTAGAGGTAAATATCAAACATTTTCACATCTCGAACTTAGTATAATAATTTGAAAGTTGTGGAAAACGTGGATGTTTGTTCCTGGTTTAAATCGATCTTAAGATCCACATCATTCTTCCCAGCACCTTCATTGGATCTTGTCTCTCATGAAGATTCTTTAGTCCCTTTCATGCATGTTTCAAATTTCGCTGGTTCAGCTGTCTATATATGCTTAGGTGTTGCATTGAAAGAGGGCAACCAATTAAGAGCTAGCATTTTAAACATGCTATGTATGAGGTGTACAATGTCTCAAATAAAAAAAGGTAGCCATGGACAGTGTTTAGCGTTCCGTTCAAACTTCTAAAAATTCCATCACATCACATGTTTGGGCACATGCATGGAGCATTAAATGTAAACAAAAAAACCAGTTGCACAGTTTGTATGTAAATATAATTGCGAGATAAATCTTTTGAGTCTAATTATACCATGATTTGACAATGCGATGCTACAATAAACATTTGCTAATGATGGATTAATTAGGCTTAATAAATTCGTCTCGCAGTTTACAGGCGAAATATGTAATTTGTTTTGTTATTAGTCTACGTTTAATACTTCAAATGTGTGTCCATATACTTAAAAAAAATTTGGCACACGAAATAAACACGACCATGGTGACATTTAAGGAGGTAAGATCGATAGGATAACTGTCTCTTACAAGACAGGGTTAATTCGTGGGAAAAATCCAATACTATCAGAAACCTGAGCTAGCATGCATCCCGTCAACGACGTTTTCCCCATCGACATTGGATTGTCCCTGACAGTTTTTGTTGGCTGTCGCGAAAGATACAATTTATGGTAGTGCAAGTGTGCAACCTCCCAACACACACTGGGGAGGAGGGAAAACAAGGGAAGAAGATAAAAGGACTAACCATTTTTACCATCTAAGATTATCTCGGCAATAGCCTATTTTAGAACCCTAATGACCAAATAAGGGGTTATCACCTTGTGAGGACCCTAAAAAAATTCCTCCAACTCCAGCAATAAACATTATTTCTCGTTCTCTTATATATTTCAACTTACACTCCATGTTTGCATCTAGTTTAACACGACAATAAATTCGAACATATATTTATAATGCATAGAATTCAACTATATTCAAATTCGCAATTTCAAAGACCACAATCCAAATTCAAATTCTCAAACATGGAAATGACAAATCTTGGTAGCAAATGTTCAAGAGACCACTTAGTTCATACATAATGCAATGAAACAAATTATGGAGCACTTCAACAATTGTCTTCTGTCAAAACTAGTAACCGAGAATATACAGTGAGAGTAACCCTTGGAATATTTTAATCGTAGAAACCAACAGACATAAAACGGTTGTGAGTGGATCATGCTTGGAGGAGGGGGGAGCGCGCGCTGGTGACTGAGATCAGGGGTGAGGCCGATATGCTAAGGGTAGGAAGGTGGCGGCTTTGAGTGGAGCATGCTTTGAGGAGGGGGGAGCGAGCGCTGGTGACCGAGATCAGGGGTGAGGTTGAGGACTCCGGCGTAGGATGGTGTTGAGTGGAGCATGCTTGGAGGAGGGGGGAGCGAGCGCTGGTGACCGAGATCGGGGGTGAGGCCAAGGACTCCGACGTAGGATGGTGTAACAACCCTCCCTCCAGAACCGCGTAGCCAGCCCATCTGACGGGCGGACCCACTTACACATGCTATTCCACTTACACTTTCGTCCTCGCTTCGTGTAAAAGGGTTAACCCGTGAGTGGTATGGTTGGAGGGAAGAGACCTTATAAATTAGCTCCACTTTTGCTAAACTAACAAGGTCGTAATAAACATACGCCCACAGCTCATATGGGCCACACATGCCTCATCATAATTGGGCCAGGATGTCACAGATGGGGAGGTGGCGCATATCACGTGGATGGAGAAGACCATGTATGATGCATGAGGCCAAAAAAATAATTCCTGCGTGAGAAAACCGTTGATGGGGTTTGGGGTCTAGAACCCCCTAGGAATAAGGTTGTGTGTGTGGGGGGGGGGGGGGGGGGCGGGGGGGGGGGGTGTTTGAGATTTGGGGTCTGACTATTTTGGTGGCTTTAGTACAATCCTTAGGCCTTCTTTTTCCTCGGCGGACCATAAAAACTATTATCTAAGAGTTGAAGCCCCGCTAAACAGACCCGGGTCACATAAAAATACTCTTCCATCGAGGATTGATGTTGTTTCTTTTTTAGATTACATGGAATATAGACATTTCTAGCTAGTACAATGTATAGCTTGCATTTGGGGAGTGCTCCAATAATTTAATTATTAAGGGCCTGTTTGGTTTCCAGGGACTTATTCTAAGTCCCTGTCACATCGGATGTTTGGACACTAATTTGGAGTATTAAACATACACTAATTACAAAACCCATTCCATATCCTTGGACTAATTCGCGAGACAAATCTTTTGAGTCTAATTACGCCATGATTTTGACAATGTGATGCTACAGTAAACTTTTGATAATTATGGATTAATTAGACTTAAAAAATTCGTCTCGCGGATTAGCTCTCATTTATGAAATTAGTTTTTTTATTAGTCTATATTTAATACTCCAAATTAGCGTCCAAACTTCCGATGTAACATGTGCTAAAAAGTTTTAGCCCCATCAAAACACCCCCTAAGACACTCCCTCTTGATCATACATGCATGCAGCATGCACACTGATCCAGTCGCATGCCTGGCATATGCCTCACAAGAAACTATAAAACAATATTCTCCACCGGTGGGGAGCAATCTTTGTTGGCTCCATTCCACTGAAACGGTAGATCAGGAGACAAAAATAAAATTAAGGTGTGTGTGTGTGTGTGTGTGTGTGTGTGTGTGTGTGTGTGTGTGTGTGTGTGATATTCTGCCGATCGAATATGTGAAACAAAAGAGAGATCGATTCCATCAACGACCCATCAAAAGGGGTTTCACGCGTCTCGTCATTTCTTCTATAATCCCTATGGGAAGGTGATCGAGGTCAACGTCGATCTGTTGATGATTTTGTATATATTAACATATTTCTTGGACACGTTGGATGATGCTGTCTCAAACCAAACATGCTGGATCATGCTCCATGACGTGTCGATTGTTCATGCGATAATAAATGCTAAAACAATTCCATCCATTCGAATCCACAACAAAGAAAAATTAAAAATGCACAAATGTACGTCTTTCAGGGCGCATGCACCTATCATCTTAGTTCTCTTCGGATGAAACGTGTTCATTTGGTGTCAATGTCAAATTATTCTTTTCTCCTTCCTTTTTTTTTTGCGATGAAGGTGTCGAATAATTCTACTTGATCATTTTTAGCACAGAAGTGACTACTCCCTATAAACATCTTTCACTGCTAGCTATATATATTGCTGCTGTTAGAAGCTAGGAGATCTGGCTATCTAGGAAATGAATTTTTATAGAATCTATAAAGTGAATTATTGGGGGGCATACAATGTATCAAGCAGCAAACACAGCGCGAAAGATCATATATACGATCTTGATCGGTAAATGCTATTGTTATTGCTGAAATGGTCCCGGCCGGGTGCCCCTCTCGTAAAACCAGTTAATTCCGTTGAGCAATTGATCGGTAAATGCTATATAGCAGTATGCATATATATGCAATATATTTTGACGGCCAACCACCAAGTAACAACATCCAAGTCTAGAGTGTCAGGGAAATCCTCCAAGTCTAGAGTATCAGGGAAATCCAGATTTCTTGGCTGGTAACCGTGAGGGAAAGTTTTAAAGAAATCAGCTAATCGACAAGAAAATTCTGGCTTGCAAGTAGTAAACAAACTCTCTAAATGTAAACATATTGAATTTGATATATAATTATTAGATTTGTCGCAAAGATTTGTATATCAAAGACAACTATTTCTACAGTACATATATGTATGCATGTGTACATTACAAAAATATAGATGTGCAAAATGGATAGGAAATTTCCTTAAAATGACAATCAAAAGGGCAAACTATGAACATAAGATCCATTTTGCACATCCCTCGATCGAAAGATGATCCATGCATCCCTTCTCTAATGGCCATTTTGAAATTTTGCATTATCATATATATGAACATAAGATTTCTTTGGATACATGCCCTTTTCACTTAAAAACATGTTTATATATATATAATATACTGTATATCTCCAACCTTAAAAGAGTTCATTGGTAACCCCTTACGACCTACCTCAAGTTATAGTATTAAATATGTTTTATCCCTTTAATACTACTTACCTTCGTATCTCTGGCAACATAACTTTTCTATTAATGAAAAGCAGAACTCTGATATTTTTCTCTTAGTACTAATATGTCGTAAATTAGTATATATATCGTGTCCTAATTAGAAGGAGTTAGCACATTTTTTTTGTCCTATATTTAGTTGATCTTGAAGTATGTTTGCCTTGTTTGCACAGACATATATGGAGTGATGTACTTTATAGAGATAATCCATGAAATGTCATTGACAAGCATCTAAGTCCCAGAAATGCCATCGACAAGTGTGAGTTCTAAGAAATGCCATCGTACAAGCGATTTTGTCCCAAAAATACCATCGCCGTTAAGGTTCCGTCCATTCCGCACAGTTAAATACACTGTTCATCCTATAGAACTTAACGGCGTGGAATGGACGGAACCTTAACGGCGATGGCATATTTGGGACAAAATCGTTTGTACGATGGTATTTCTTGGAACTCACACTTGTCGATGGTATTTCTAGGACTTGGACGCTTGTCAATGGCATTTTATGGATTATCTCTTATTTATAACATGCATTAATTATTATCTCATTCTATGCTGCTTAGTGTCATTTTCAAGATATTCTCTTTAATCATGCCTACAATCGCATGATGACATGATGTAACCACAATCCAATCTATGCATGTTAGATATGATAATGCCTCCCTCGTATATCTTTGTGGTCCAAATACAACATAAAAATGAACCTTGTTGAGCTCATTAGAAATAAGGTGTGCAATACTAAAAGCTAGGCTGCAAATCTTGGATGACGCCGCACGAATTAATTAAACAAAATACAGAGAACATTAAAACATGTATGCTTTCATTCTATAAACCCCACTACTTGCCAGAATATTTTTCAAGCAAACTGTTGTCGTCTAGTATAGTATGTATGTAGATTAATAACTCCGAAAAAAAACCAAAGATAAAATGGCAAGCAGATAACTGAAAAATGCCCAGGTTTTGGGTGGAAAAATCTGGGATTGTCACTAATTATACAAGGTTGGTGTATGTTAATGAATGATATATGTATTACAAATTACTTCTCCAGTTAGAGTTTAAGGGAGTAAAGTTTTATCCTTTTTTTTTACTAAATATAGTCTTTTATGGCTTTAAAATAATATAACCTTTTTATATTCAGTCATAAACTTGTCTAGGACGTCGTTAAAATAAATTGGAAAAGGAAATCTACATTTTGTCTCTTACTTCTATCATCCATCAGTTATGAAACCAGGCAAAACCCGTCCCTCATCTTTCAAACCTTGATAAATTATTTTAGTTCCATAAAAACTTACTCAGCTGGGCGGATTTATTTCATTAATTACTGAGAGATAACAAAATATCTAATAAGTGATTGGTGGCAGCATAATTTAGGCCTTTTTTAGTTCGCGAAAAGAAAATTTTTGGGTGTCACATCGGACGTTTGACCGGATGTCGGAAGGGGTTTCCGAACACAAATAAAAAAACTAATTTCATAACTTGTCTGGAAACTGTGAGACGAATTTATTAAACATAATTAATCTGGCATTAGCACATGTGGGTTACTGTAGTACTTATGGCTAATCATAGACTAATTAGGCTTAAAAGATTCATCTCGCGATTTTCATGTAAGCTGTGCAATTAGTTTTCCATTTTATCTATATTTAATGCTCCACGCATATGTCCAAAGATTCGATGTGATGTTTTTGAGAAAAAAATTAGGAACTAAACAAGGCCCTATTAGCAAGTTCTGCCCTTCAATTTTTACAGCATATATAGGTGGCCTAATCAAAATGGGTACCCCTAGAAAGCCCTAGGACAGCATCAATCTAGCCCTACTCCTGTCCAAAGTCCACAAGTTAGAAAAGTAGGGGCCAAGAAGAGAGCAAGTTGGGTAAAAGGGAGGCATGGCCTATTCTGATTTCTGAAGGTGGGGAGCATTTCTGAGGCACATATCATTGCCGGAGGGGGTGGAAAGGGTCATATTCATATGTAGGAGTATATGCATGCAACAGCAGATATATGCCTCAGCATGCATTTTGCTCTGTGTATGAGACAAATAATGTCCTCCATTTTAGTCCAAATAGTTGTACAACTCACTCCAAAAGGAGGATCCACTGTACTAGAAAAAGCTTCCAATCTCTTGTGCTGCATGTCTTAACTTTTACCTGAATCATACATCCTGTGCTACTACAGCAGCTAGACGTGTTATGGAATCAGACACAAATTATATGCACAGAAACGTAACAACTGCAGAATGCGTGGGTCATGGGCTCCATTATTTTGTTCTTCGGCTAGCTAGACAACCAATGTCAGCTAGCAAACCAACAATGAATTCTTGAAATGGTTATCCGTGTCACGGGCTCGATCGACTATTTGATGACTGTTGCATACATAAATGGTTATCTTAGACTTGCCATTGCGTTGTTAGAAAAAAAAAGTTATTTCCTCCGTTACAAGATATAGCGATTTTTGACTGGGTATCTAGAAGTTGCTATATCTTAAGGTGAAAGGAGCACATATGAGTTCTTGATTTTTTTTTTGTTCCATTCCCGTGTTATGTTTTCTTGCATTCCAAACATGCCTAAACTTTTCTTTTGTTAATATATACTACTCAGAATGCCATATGTGCATGTCTAATGGTCCTTGATAATTGGTCCCAGAGCCACAATCATGTGATGAATATCATAATTAAATCATACAGAGAAATCATGTGATGCACAACTAAACCCAATTAATAAGGAGAAACCATGTGATGCACAACTAAACCCCTAATAAGGAGTAAATATCCCTGATGAACATCACTATGTTAGCTGTACTCACTAGTTCTTGACAATTGGTCCAGTGCCACATCACCCCTCTTATCATTATGGGTTGCCATGAGACAAAGGCATGATGGCATTTGGGACTAAAAACCTCACCCTGTTAGTGGGTCTGTGCAGGGTGGGCAAGTGCAAGAGCTAGGTAGGGGCAGAGATGAGAGAAGCTAGCTAGGGAAGGTGGTGGAAATTATGCAAGAAATTTAAAGAATAATTGGCTATATATGCAGGGGGTGTAGGCTAGGCCCATCTCTACTCCTGTCTCTCCTTCTCACTACATTCCACCCTCAATCCTGCCCCCTTGTCTTGCTCCCAGCCCCTGTCAGGGAGGAACAGCAGGTGTTGCATGCCACCAATCTGCCTAAAGATCCCCTCCATCATTAACCATTTACATGCACATAATTAATAGTTTTTCCCCTTTTTTTTCTTTGATATGTTTTACTCCTTCCGTCCCAAAGTATAACAACATATAGCTTTTAAATTTTTTTTGTAAAATATAACAATTTTTTCACCTATATTCTTTTCTCAATCAATCACAATCTCTCACCTTTTAATTTCTCTCATCTACTCTCATTTTTGAACCAATCACAATCTTTTCTTATTTTATTTCACTTACTTTCTTAATACATATGTCTAGCCTCAGAACTTTGTATATGTTGGGACAGAGGTAGTACTTTGGATGAATTGATATGTTGATTAGCAATTAAAATAGTACACTGTAGGGTTTGCCTGTGGGCAGCCTCTCTTTTGGGAGGCGATTTGGTTCACATCATGTCTAGGATTGCTGGGAGCCTTCAGCACCAAGGGATTCTCCATGACCTAAGAAATCACGAAGTCGAAAACCATTTGCTGTTTAAGTGCAGAGATCTGATTTGCCTCTCTATGTAAAGCATCTCTGTTGATTTGTGGTATACTCCCTCCGTTTCTAAATATTTGACATCGTTGACTTTTTAGCACATGCTTAACCGTTCATCTTATTCAAAAACTTTTATGAAATATGTAAAACTATATGTATACATAAAAATATATTTAACAATGAATAAAATGATAAAAAAGAATTAATAATTATTTAAATTTTTTGAATAAGACGAACGGTCAAACATATTTAAAAAGGTCAATGGCATTAAATATTTAGAAACGGATGGAGTATATCAAACATAGCTCGTGAACACGACCTGTACCCTTTTAATCCAAACGATAATGCATCATATCTGTTAGATCACTGCTGGTGATTATATTTATTGAACATATCTTGGCATAATATTCCCTTTTATTTTACAAAGCTACACAGACTGTAGAACGAGTATGTAACCTTGAAGCTGTATGTATGTACATTGCACAGCCGAGAGACTACAAAATAATGCAGCTAATATCAATCCTCCGATCTCACTTTGCATTCATATATATAGCTAGGATGGGAAGTAGCACCATATTCGCCTTAGCTTGAGAGATCTAGAAGGCTATAGTAGGTTAATATCCATTTGTATGCATTATTAACTATTTAGGCAGATTCAACCCTGGGGTAATGGCATTATCTTCAATTAAGGTAGTTCACGTCATCAAAAGACGCCCCCTCAAAGTTTTTCATGTATAAATAATACATACTCTATTTGTTTCAAAATATAAGTATTTCTAGATTCTTTTATAAAGGAAATACTTATATTTTTAGGAGGTGTTTAGATCAGGGGTGTAAAGTTTTGGCGTATCACATCGGATATTATATAGGGTGTCGCATGGGATGTTCGATCGGGCACTAATAAAAGAACTAATTACAGAATCCGTCAGTAAACCGTGAGACGAATTTATTAAGCCTAATTAACCTATCATTAGCAAATATTTACTATAGCACTATATTATCAAATCATAGAGCAATTAGGCTTAAAAGATTCGTCTTGCAAATTAGTCGCAATATGTGCAATTAGTTATTTTTTAGCCTATGTTTAATACTTCATGTAAGTGTTCAGACGTTCGATGTGACAGAGTGTAAAATTTTTGTGTAGGGAACTAAACAGGGCCTTAAAAAGAGGGAGTATAAAATAAGTTGTATGGCATTTAATATCGATTCTCACTTCTTTTTCTCTCATATCATATCTTATACATGATATCATACAATATTTGAATAAGATATATATATCCCAAACGTCACGAAGATATATCAACTTTATTCTCATCCACATTAGTAAAATGAATATACTAAATATGATGAGATGCCTCGTTAATTGACATGGTTCGTACCTAGCTCCTTCTCAACTGGAGTTCATGAATCATGACATTAAATAACATACATACCATGTAAGGTAAAAATTAAGGCGACACTACAACTGATACAGAGAGAAGTAAGACTTAAGCCTCAGCGTGAGATTTAACTTCAGCACGAAGACTCCACCAAATAGCATAAACATTACACTAGGTGAACAATTTTTTAGTTGTGTACTTAAATGACATGAATAAGATAGACTCTGGTTCGTGGTGTATGCATTAAGGCTGCGTTCGGGAGGACTCCTTCACGGTACGAAAAACGAAATACGTATTATTGCATAATTAATTAAATATTAAACTAATTTCTTTTTGAAAAATGTATTAATATGATTTTTTTAAAACAACTTTCACATAGAATTTTTTTTGCCAAAAAATACATCGTTTAGCAGTTTGAAAAAAGCGTACGCACAGAAAACGAGAGATGTGAGTTGGGAAAACTAGGGGAAAGAACACAACCTAAGGCTACGTCCGTGAGCATGGGTTGGGAACCCTCCCTCCCATGCACACACAACGAAGCGACTGTTTAATGCATGATTAATTAATTATTAGCTAAAAAACTTGAAAAATTGATTAATATGGTTTTTTAAAACAACTTATGTATAGAAAATTTTTACAAAACGCATCGTTTAGCAGTTTAGAAAACGTGCACTCGAAAAACGAGGGTGAGTTGGAAAAGTTGGGGAAAGAACCCAACCTAAGACTGTCCCTGAGAGGTGTGCTTTTTTTAATGAAAACCAATAAGAAACCGTGAAATTTTAAGGTTCACCTTTTCGATGAAGGACAAGTAGATTTCGATGGTTCACCTTTTCGATTGAGTGCTAGATTCTGACCCCTAGCAGTACAACATTTTAGACCAAACTTCAACAGATTTTTTATTAAATTTCGGTCAGACTTTACCCTTTTAAATTTGAATTTTCCAAAACCATTCAAAATTTTGTTGTAATTTGGTGTTCTTTTATAATAAAGATAAAGTTAGGGCACATAAACCATGAAAACCATTAATTAACATATGATTAATTGAAATTGATTTATTTAATATTTTAAAATAGCTTATAAATAGAAAGTTTTGCATGAAACGTACCGATAAGTAGTTTGAAAAACGTGCTAACGAAAATAAAGATAAAATTTATGTCTTAATCAGAAAATAACATCACTGAACCTCAAATTTTCACGGTTTTCGATCGGCTCTCTTAGAAAACGTGAACCCCCACCGCGCCCCTACTGCGAACAACCGCATCGCTTGGGATTACTGCTGAAGCGTGAGGGCGAAGCACTGAGCCAATGACAGGCTGCATGCCACCACCACGGTGCCTGTGAGCCACCAGCTACACAACTAGTGCAGGTGCTCGACCACACAGCTAAGCTAAGCTTGTGCATCGCAGGCAGCTGCCCTGCCATCGAAGCAAGGACCCATCTATACAGTCTACCTGGCTCAACTAGCTAACTAGCTAGGCTTGTGCATTGCAAGCTTGCAATTGCAAGGCCACACCAGTCACACAGCCACAGTCACACCAAGCAGCAGGATGCGAGGAAGAGAAAATCGCCTGCATCACACTCACACGGATCGTTTCGCGCCCGGAGATCTTGACGCGATCTACCACCGTTGCGTCCGAAAGCGACGGTGGATGGACAGTCACTGAGGCATCTGCAGTTTCTGCACAGACACAATTCATTGCACTCGATCGGAACAGCTACTCGACCTGAGCTTGATGGGTGGGAAAAAACGATGATTTTTCCTGGAGTGATGTGTGATCCCTGATTCACAGATAGGGAAAGAAAATAAAGATGTTTCCTCTTCAACATTTTCTCCTGATTTGATCCTCTCTGACCTCACTAACGCCATCACGTTGGCACATAGACAGCTTGACTGATTACTACTGTTTCCATTCCAAAATACTATAAGCACTTGAAGTATTTTAAATTTGAGCATAAATATAAGCGCTTTTAGTAATATTTAGAGTACTATTTATCCTATCAATCATCTAGCATTTGAATTTCTTTTCACCATACCCTAATTCTCTGCTAAACAAAACTATGGAGGGAGTATTGTGGCTTCAGTATGTACTATGTAATTTAATTTAATATTTTGACAAGCACTTTTCTATCGACAAATTTTGAAACACATACTGTACGATGTTATCCAAGCATGCAACAGGACAAATATTACCATATGGCAATCCATTCACCATAACATGACAAATTCAAAGATTACCCAGTTGTAGCAACGAGTGCACACCTTCCAGTGGTTGTGAGAGAGCAGAGCACCATGGTAGCCTGATTTATTAGCTCGGTCCCGGAGGAGCGTTGAATCAAATCTGGACGTACCTGGCTAAAGATTTCCCCTTTACGAGCACTATGTACGCATCATCATCGATGTGGTCGCGCGCGGCGCGCCGAATTGCGTTTCAGGCCCAGGACAGCGAAGGGGGCGGATAGTATAGTACCTACCCTAATCACACGCATGAAAACTGTACGCCGGTCTCACGCTGACCTAGTAGTGCTTAGGGCAGGCTGCGCCAACAGCGCTAATGCAGACGCATACGGTCACATTCTGGAATCATGTGAACCAACAATGTTCCAGTGATCATGTATCTTGAATCATACATTGTGAATCTTCTCTCGTTACAGAAATCGCAAAAGGAATATCTCTTTACCTCTCAGTATTGTATAATTTCTATCGTTCACCCTAAAAAAGAATAGGTTCCAACTCAAGTTTTATGTGAAAGCTTTCACCACTCTGCTGTGCTTGGGGTCACATTTGCTTATCAGAATTTTCTATTGCAATCACGCACGTGCATTGATGCAACGTTTTGTCTATGTAGAGCGCATCACATAGGAAAAAACGACGCATAGGAGAAAGGTCACCCGAGTTTTGTATTGAGCTAGGATTCTAGGCATTTCATTCAGCTCAGCTGTCGTAAGACTTGCTTCCAAGTTCCAACCAGCGACTGAAACCGACCCGGTTGGCATTATCGTCATGGCTGCAGCCGAGAGCCGATGGAGCTAAGCGAAAACAGATAATTGACGTCGACTACACAGTCCCTTTGCACAAGGAAACAATTGCATGTTGCATGCTACGACAGCAGCAAATTGCAAGTATCGCAACAAAAGACAGCAGCAAATTGTAAATATACTAGCAATACATACAAGAACAGCTAAAGACAACACAAAAGTGCGGTTTCAGGGGGAGAAAAGAATTGGTTTCAAAAGGGAGCAGCAAATTGATTCTGACGTGGGAAGACATCGACATATTAGGCCTACTAGATCTTCGTCTGGGCTACGAGCCTACCAATCATATGATTTGCTTACCTGTAGAAGTCTAGACGAGTTGATCCACATTTCTAAGCTTAACAAATCGTTCACCAGGGTCAACAAATCTACAGAGTAAAAGACAGCGAAGGCAGTATCAAGATCCAATTATACTGTACTTGAATAGCCTGCAAAACCAAATCATTCATCTTATATCCAGCTGGAGATACTGTTCGACTCAGGCTATCAAAGGCACCTGACATTGTCCGGGCTGAGAAATAATGCTAGGGCATAGTAAGTAGAAAGATTGAAAGCCTCCCCTGTCTCTCCATTGCTTCATTTACATGTGGCTTGGTAGTCAGGCACTCTTCAGAAATTGAGAGTGGTGAGCAATGTGATCATCAATGAATGTAGCAATAAAAAAGTAGGAGTGGTCGTATCCAGGTTGCATGCGGAGAGTCAAAGGAGCTCCCACAGCCTTGCACGCCTCCTCAAAGTTGCGAGGTAGAAGCTGCTGCTCTGCCAGAAATTTGTCATCCTCTCCCTGCTCAAGCTCACAAACCAGTGTAGAAAATAAGATATCTTACAGATGATGACTTCCTTTTTGCTTCATTTCATTGGAGTAGTTTAAGAAAACCATGTTAACAACCTAACACAAATTAGAAAATTTTGCAAACAGATGCACACTGGGGGGTATGAATGATAGCGAAAGGTCCTGAAAACTTATCAAAAATCAAGCCAATGCCTACTTATATTACGGTCCTGTACTTTCACCTTGTTCAATCAACACCTACTGATGCGTTATTCAATCTATTCAAACTGTTTTGTTGACATGACGAGGCAACAACTCACAATCCATGAGATATAATCTTTGTACAGTTATTGTGCCAACCTGGTGGAAAAAGGATGCTACGCTGATGGAACAGAAAGTATGTCAGATACAGCGATACTGCGTGAACATATGATAGACTCCTAACAAATCTAACCGTATTAAACGGTAGATGTTTACCACTTGAGGAGCTAACAGTTACACACCACAGAACTAAAATAGTTGCAACACGCCATGATGCAGTGCAAAAGAATTGGTTTCAGACTCTCGTATACTAGCACACATAAAATTGATAAATGCCTCCCTCTTATGAGTTATGATTAACCATCACTTGCTCATCATCGAAGGGGGAGACCAATTGAAGGTCAGAGGTAATTGTTCAACTTCAAATTACTGTTTATGCCTCCTACAAGTACTTGCATGACAATTGGCGATTAGTCCTATATGCAATAACTATATGCCAAAAAAAAAAAGTGGGTTAGCCATGTTCCAAAAACAGAATAAAAGAATGCAGGACCAATAATAAATGCAGGAGGCAGACCTGATTCAATTCATTGCCACGTCATACCTGGTCAATCAGAATAGGAGTTGAAATTTTGTTGCACTTCTTGATCAGGCAGGTTGCATCATATTCCTGCAGTTAGGTACAACAATGTGTGAGGGAGAGCGAGGCCACGAGGGTGAGGTGGAGGACTGAGCAAGAGAGAGATTTTCTCTCTACAGAGGAATTACCTCCCAATCTGATTTAGCTGGGCCCAAATAGTTTGAGAATGCTTTCTGACCCCAAGGGCAGTTGATTGGATTGACAACCGGAGAGAATGCAGACACCGACTGAAGAGAGACGACACAATAAAGCCAAGTGAGACGCAATGTGAAATGCCATAGTTGTCAATAACTGGGGAGATTTCTAAATTGTAGATTAACTTGAAAACACTTCATAGGTAGGACTTACTAGATGTGGATGTCTTAACAATGGCATAAAAAATGTACCTTGAATTTATCAGTGTTCTTCAAGTAGATTGTTAGTGCACCGTGCCCTCCCATTGAGTGCCCAAAAATAGATGCCCGTGAAGTGTTCAGCTGTTCAAAGTTGTCACTTAAAACTTTTGGAAGCTCCTTCACAACATAGTCATACATGCGCCAATTTTTCCACTTTTCATTTGTTGCATTCAAATAGAATCCAGCACCTACTCATTGATGGTTAAAATAGAAACAGTAAGCACATCCAACTATATTCACAGAAAGGAAAGTCCATTATCATGCTAAATGATTTCATTCATTGAATTCAAACAAAATCCAACATATACTTGACAATAGTTAAAATAGAAACAATGAGCACATACAACCATATTCAGATAGGAAATTGTATTGTGAACATGCTAAATGGATTTTATTTGTGGTATTCAAATAAAATCCAGCACTTATAATATTTTAAAACAGAAACACATCCAACCATATTCACAGACAGGAAAGCCCATTATTAACATGCTAGATAGAACTTCAAATGGTGCTCATATATTCTTCCAAAACGAACAGAATGTTCTACGAGAGAAAACCAGAGCTTCAAATTGCATTAAAACTACTGTCATTTCCAACTAGAAAAAACACTTGGCATAACTTCTTTACATACTCAAAACAGAAATCATATCAAGACTAAACATCATATATTCAATTATGCATCATCAAGATCATACATATCCACGCAATATTTCTAATTGGATTCCCCTCGAAAAAAATATTTCTAATTGGATCTATTAAATCCATAACTGCTATACTTAGGAGCATCATATATCAGCCATGACATTGAGTCTCAGAGGATGATATAAACACATCTTTGCTATGACAGTCGCGCTATTTTCTGGTTAAGTTCAGCCCATATTCAGATGCATTAATATAAAATGGAAATGAACAATCCTAGCACAGTACAGGGTGATTAAACTATTGTTTCCTCAGTGACTCATGCCACTCAACATCATCGTGCAAACACACTGTCTTTGAGCATGAAAGTGGAGTTTACCACCAATATATCTTGCAATCAAACAGACCATCATTTCACTATGCAACACAAATATTATGTCATAACAAGCTCATATGAAAATAGGCATACTAATAGAATTCAGACATGCATGTAAAGCTAATACTGATTTGGGTAGTTTTTGGTCCAGGGAGGAGCTCTTGTCCAAGTATTTGGTTTGAGCTAGTGCTGGACGAGATGTTCCAAGTTACCAAATATTCAAGAAGGATCCAGGACAATGTGGTCCTATGTGTGTGTGTGCGCGTGTGTTTTTTTTTGACAGAATTGAGCGATGAAATTGGATCACTGGCCACTTCCAAGCAAAGTGACCATCATCCTTGTGCAAGGCATGAAGGGCTAGGACAGCAACTTGTTAGTGATATACCCTAGACGCAATCGCATCGATGACGTATGACATGCCATGTTCATGTTGGGGATAAGATATCCTTGTTATAATTGGATTACATTGCCAGGAGATGGCTTGGCCTCTTTTAAGGCATTTTAAGCGATCCTACATGCAACACAAGGGACAATACCCAAGCGAACGCTAGTGAGAGGATAATCACACTTCCGTATCAAAATCCCAAAATATTTTTTAAAAAATATTATATGCCCACTGCTATCTCTTGAGTAGGCCTGTATTAAATACTAATTCCATGCTAGTATTGTCAGTTGACTAGCTAAAGCATGGTATTGGGGCCACGCAACATCCCTTGCTTAAATAGCAAAGACTTCAAAAAAAATGCTTTTGGAATAACTACTAATTTTCTATAAGTTGGCTCTCATCAATTTAGGAATATGATGCAACTTTAAAGGAGAAACAAACTTTGATGATGTTTGGTTCAACAGAAGATAAAATTAATGTAATTTGCTAATGTTTACTAAAGAATTGTAGTCGAAAACATTACACTGCTTGGTTGAGAGAATTGATATGGCATACCAGTTATGATCTGAGGCAAAGTCTGAGAAACTTGGATTTAGACAGATCTATTACCCAAACAATTCAATTCAGACAAAACAGATCTATCAGGAAAGCTACAGGAAAACAAGAAAAGGGATAGATACCAACAGCCCACAAAAACAGCTATTGTTGCAGTGACAGTTCGATCAAGAAATTCTAGAAAGAGACAACCATAAAATACACCATCAAGAGTACATCGGGGGCAAGAAAGAAACCAATCCATGGCTGCAACACTGAGTTCGCCATCGATTTGTGTCTGTATTGACAGCTCAGCCTAAGCATTGCCTCCCAGATCCAGACCATTAAGTGCATTAACTTCTGCGCTGTCACGCATGGGGGAGCCAGGAAACACTTGGAGAGAGCGATGGAGATGGAGAGTAATCGATCACTTAGACATAAGGGTAGGGTTGCAAAGAATAGGACAATGGTGGGATCAAGAGGAAGGAATGATGAAATCTTGGGATCATGAAGCCACACCCAATTATCCTTGTCATTGCAGGGATGAAATGTTGACCGTTTTGAGAGTTGAGAGACCTGTAGTTGAGGGACCACAATCAGACCAAGGCAAATAGTTCAGGAGCCAAATGTGGAGATTTTCCCCTAATTTGTGGGAACATACATTTGAGTTCCAAATTTAACCTCAAGTTTTTAATTGAAAATATATTATAACCTTGATAATCAGGTTTTACTTGAAAATAAAATGCAAGTATTCTTAGAGTCCAACAGTGTTACATGTATAGGGATACTTTAAAAAATAGGATTTGGGGGATACTTCTAATATATATTAAATTTATTCATTTACAAAACTTAATTACAATGGTCATAATCTTATCAATCCCCATGCAGCAAAAGAACTACTAACCTGGCAATCAAAATCAGTAAGTTTCATGCACAGAACATTGTGTACAAAAATCTCACTGTCAGCCTATCTACTCATGCCGAAGAGAGTCCGCCATATCTACTCGTTCCTTATGTTAGCTGCATCTACATTGCATAAAGTCAACTTTATGTAGAGCACATTATGTCACACTAACCTCATGCCACCGTACCTACTTTTCCTTTATGTTAGCTGCATCCACATTGCATAAGGTCAACGTTATGTAGTAAATAATAAGTCACCATTAGAGTCACCAACTGACTACACTATATGAACAGGACAAATCGCGAAGTGAATCCACCATATAAATGTAGCACAAATTCAGTCAAACACTAGCCTCATGAGTCATGACACACTCATGCTATGTTGCTATTCGATAGATTAAATTTCAGATTATAGTTCAGAATACCAGGCTGATAGAAAGGCAAAATCTATATTTCATAAATAGCATATAACAAGGCTACATGCATTATTTCACGTGGGCAACGCGAGCAATAGCATGGGCATCTACAAAAAACACATCATTTCACAGGCTACATCGTTTCACTGCTTTACGGCGTGAGATGTTGAACAAAGAAAATTGCAGCTTCAACATCTCACGCCGCATTGTAATGGGTCATCCGGTATGGTACGTTCAGTTGCCCATTTTGGCATTGGAGCATCACTAATATTTCAGCGTGCTAGAAAGTCCGATCATTCAGACAATGGCAACCTTCCTGGCAAGAGGGGAAAGCACCTCGCTCTAGAGTACCCGCGAACCGGTGAACCTTTCATAGATACATGCGCTAGAGCTTGCATTGCCTAGTCCATGTAGCCTTATTATCTACTATCTAGAAATATGGATTTTTCTGTTGACCCGATATTGTGAACTCTAATGTGAAATTTAATCAATCACTTAGACGTTTGGCATGAGTTCAATCCGCCCATCCAGATTTCGACCACTCCAACATCAAGGCCTTCCATCAACTAAAGCTCCGGTAGAGACAAAACTCATTGAAAATTTTGGCCCCTAGTTCCCGAGGAATTTCTCGACCTTTGAGCATATGATGAGGAAAACACAGGTGATAAATGATGTGTTAGTAAACAGATATACATGTGGCAATTTTCATTCGCTACTTTGTTGTTTACTCGATGTGGAGCACCGCAAGCCATTCCCGCGGTGAAGCTCAGTTAGCAAACACACTTCACCAATGTAAATGCGGTAGTGGGGATTGAATTGAAATTGAAGCATAACCTTCAAGTGCAGTAGTTGGGATTTAAAGGTAGAAGATGAAAGGTTTGGCAAGCCGATAGCAAGAGAGTATGCAAAGCTCAACTCTAGTTGGATCCCAAGGCAGGTGCAAATCTTGACATTGCTCATGGTTGAAATGTTGTCCAAGATTGCATAAGAATACCTTGATTGTGTTGTATTGTCCAAACTACTTCCATTCAGAGAGCAAACCAAACTGCACTTGCTAAATAAAAATGTGTGTCCAAGTGAGGTAGTACTAAGCCTAAGAACTAGTCTGTGATTTCCTTCAATAGATGTTTTTATTTCCCAGCAATCTTCAAAGCATAAAACATGCAGCAAAATAGCAGCTGCATGACAAGCATTACATGAACAAATAGCTTGCATTATCGTAACAAGGTTCACGAAGAACTAAAAAAGGGAACACTGACATTTGAAAAAAGTAAAATATAGGTGTCAAGTACAAATTTTTGGATAAAAGGAAGCACTATTTTATACAGAAATACCAATTTAGAGTTCAGAAACCAGAATGAAATTCTCAAGCAAGAAACCAAGACAATGTTTTCCTCAAAAGAAAACAATAGTTTTGGGAAGGAATCAAAATACAAATTAAATTGTTATATGCATGAAATTGACTTTTCCATTTATCGAGCACCAAAATTCAGAAAAGCAATTATAGATACCAAACTGCTTCCAAATCAAAATAAAATTGATGAAAATGATACATATTTTTTTGTAATACAACAAACAAGATAAAAGCTTTAGAAAAATAGATTTGTGAAACACGATAAAACACTAGAACAGTCTGGACCTACCAAATAGAAGTGTTAAATATGAAATTAAGATGTTTTCAACAAAACAAAACACTATATTTCAAAAAAAATATATTAGAGGATAGCAAGTTAAAGTCAAGAATCCAATGAGAAATGTCGGGCAAGAAGCCATGAGAATCTTATTTTGGGTACTATGAATCAAAATAACAAATTAAATTGTTCAAAACAAAATTGGGTTTCTTTATTTCAATAAATGGGAATACCAAATTTCAGAAAACCAATTATAAGTACCAAATTGAAAAGCTTTAGACAATGTTTTTCTCCATAAACAAAAACATGATTCTGAAAAACCAAATAAAAACTCTTGGAAAACCCATTAGAATTAGAGGTACAAAGTGAAAGCTTTAGACTCCACGAATAGAAGCGTTAAAACATTAAAAACGAGAATACTAACGAAGGACACAAAACGAAACATCAAACTCCAAAAATCTAATAGTAAGTACAATGATAAAAGATTTAGAATCCGAGTAGAAGCACCATGCATGAAACAAAGAGAATGTTCCATTGATAAAAGGAAACAACATCAAATTCCAAAATTCAAGTTCAAGCTAAAGACTTCAGAATATAAATGGAAGCATGAAACCAAGGCAATATTTTTTTTTAGATAAAAGCATAGACCATCTTTTAGAAAATCAATAGTAAGTACCAAGTAAAAGAACTAAAAACTAAATACAAATGTCCTACGGGGAAACCAAAATAATGTATTTATAAAAACAAACACCAAATTTAGGAAAACCAATTATAAATACTACATTTAAAAGCTTCAGAGAACGTTTTTCTCCATAATAAGAAACACGATTTGAAAAACAACTAGAAACATTCTTTTTGGAAAACAAAACTTCTAGAAAACAAATTAAAATCAGAAGTAGCAAGTCATAGCTTTTAGAATCCACGAATAGAAGCGTCAAAGAACTAAAAATGAGAATACATCTTTGATATAAGCAAAAACCACATTTCACAAAACCAAAATTAGAACCAAATTGAAGATGTAGAAGGATAAGCATGGTATTTACAAAAAAAATAAACCAAAAGGATGTGAAAAAACAAACAAGAAACTTCTTTTTGCAAAATAATACAACTTTTAGAAAACCAACTAGAATTAGAAGTACCAAGTGAAAGCTTCAGAACCCACGAATAAAAGCGTCAAATTATTAAAAAGATAATAGTTTTTAATACAAACACCCACATTTCAAAAAACAAAGGATAAGCCAACAAAATTCATACAACGGAAACACAAAACTGCAAAAATCCAAAAGTAAGTACAGTGATAGAAGATTTAGAATCCTAGAAGATAACCAAGAGAATGTTTTTTTCATAAAAGGGACTTCCAAATTCCAAAAAAAAAAAACAAATTATAAGTTCAAGCTAAAAGCTTTTAGAATCCAAATAGATGCATGAACCCAAGGCAATGTTAAAAAAAGGATAAACCACCTTTAAGAAAACCAATAGTAAGTACCAAGTTAAAGATTTAGATTATAAATACAAATGCAAGTCGGCGACAAAAACAATGCTTTCTTTTTTTACAAAAGCAAACATCAAATTTAGGAAAACCATTTAGAACGTTTTCTCCATAAAAGGAAAACACGATTTTGAGAAATTAACTACAATCATTTTATTTGCAAAATAAAACAACTTTCAGAAAAACCAATTAGAATTAGAAGTACACATGAAAGCTTTAGAATCCAAGAATAGAAGCGGCAAAGCACTAAGTTTTTTATAGAACCAAGCACGACATTTAAAAACCAAAAAAGAACATAAGGATCTAGAACAATCATGATGGTACTGACAAGGAAGGAAACAAAAGAAGTTCATTAAACAAAACCCCAGACTCCGTAAACGCATAAGTATGATGTTAAAAGATTTAGAATCCTAGTAGAAGCACCAAGCACGAAACCAAGAGATTGTTTTTATCGATAAAGGGAACATCAAATTTCTAAACATAGATAATAAGTATAAGCTAAAAGCTATAGAATCAAAACAAGAGCAAGAAACCAAAGCAATGTTTCCTTACGATAATTTGATAGACCACCTTTAAGAAAACCAACAATTAGTAGCCTAAGAATCCAAATACAAATGCCAAGGAACCCAAAACAATGTATTTTTGTGAAAGCAAACAACATGTTCAGGAAAAGCAATAATTGGTACCAAATTGAAAAGATCTAGAGAACATTTTTCTCCATAAAAGAAACAATTTTATATAACTTTTGGAAACTTCTGCAAAACGAAACAACTTTTGGAAAACCAATTAGACTTCGAAGAACAAAGTGAAAGCTTCAGAATCCATGACTTGAAGTCTCAAAACAATAAAAACGACAGTACTTCTGCAATAGAGACAAACACCACATTTGACAAAACAAAAATAAGTACCAAATTGAAAATTTTGAAAATCATAATGGCAATGACAAGAATGAAAACAAAAAGATCATAGAATCAAACATCAAACCGCATAAATTCAACAATGAGTATCGTGTCAAAAGATTTAGAATTCCAGAAGTACCAAGCACGAAACCAAGAGAACGTTTTTTTTTTCAATAGAAGGTACACCAAATTCAAGAAAAAGCAAATTATGTGTTCAATCTAAAAGCTTTAGATCCCAAACAGAAGCAAGAAACCAAGGTAATGTTTTTTTTTTTTTGCATAAAACGATAGACCGTCTTTTGGAAAACCGATAGTAAGACCAAGTTCAAGATTAAGAATCCAAATACAAATGTCAAACAGGGAAACCAAAATATTTTTTTGTTGCAAAAGCAAACACAAACTTGGGAAAACAAATTATAAGTACCTAATTGAAAAGCTTTAGAGAATCTTTTTTCTCCATACAAGGGAACACGATTTTGAAAGAAGAACTAGAAACATTCTTTTTTTGCAAAACAGAAGAACTTCTGAAAATCCTATTAGAATGAGAAGTACCATGAGAAAGCTTTACAATCCACAAATTGAAGCGCCAAAGCATTGAAAACGAGAATACTTTTTTTTATAGAAAACCAAACTAAGAATCAAGATGGCATTGACGAAAGAAAACGAAACACCAAACTCCATAACTCCAACAGTAAGTACCGTGAAAAAAAAATTACCAAAATGTTTTTTGATAAAAGGAAACACCAAATTTCAAATAACAAGGAATTATTAAGTTCAAGCTCAGAAGCATTAGTATCCAAATAAAAGCATGAAACCAAGGCAATGCTTTTCTTATAAAATGATAGGCCATCTTTTAGAAAACAAAGAGTATGTACCATGTTAAAGATTTAGAAACAATTATGTTCTTCAAAGAAAATCAAACACCAAATTCAGGAAAAGTACAAAATTGAAAAGCTTTTACATATTTTTTCTCCTTTTAAGGAAACAAGACTTACAAAAACTAACTACAAACTTTTTTTACAAAACAAAATAACTTCTAAATCTACAAATCGGGAGCCAAAGCATTAAAAAACAGAGTATTTTTAATAGAAAGCAATAACCATATTTCACAAAACCAAAACAAGTACGCAATTGAAGATCTACAATGCGATGGCAATGAAAAAGGAAAAACGATTTTGAAGAACAAACTAGAAGCATTTTTCCGGAAAAAAAATTAAACTACTAGCGAGTAACCAATGAGAATTAGAAGTACCAAGTGAAAGCTTTTGAATCCACGAATAGAAACGCCAAAGGATTAAAAAGGAGAATACTTAAGTAAAGCTTTAGAATACAACTAGAAGCATCAAGTAGGAAAACAAGAAAATGGAACACCAACCACCATGTAACCAAGAAAAAAATCATTATAATTAGAAAATTACCAAGTAAAGCTTTAGAATACAACTAGAAGCGTTAAGTAGGAAAACAAGAGAATGGAACACCAACCACCATGTAACCAAGAAAAAAATCATTATAGAATCCAATTAGAAAACAAGATAAAAGCTTTCGAACAATAGATTTGTGAAGCAAGATAAAGGTTAAATATGAAACAAAAGATGTTTTCAATAAAACAAAACACTATTTAAAAAAACAATTAGAGAATACCAAGTTAAAGTTAAGAATCCATTAAGAAATGTCAAGCGAGAAGCCATGAGAATCTTTTTTGGGTAATACGAATCAAAATAACAAATTAAATTATTACAAACAAAATTGGGCTTCTTTGTTTCAATAAATGGGAACACTTTTAGAAAACCAATTATAAGTACCAAATTGAAAAGCTTTAGATAATGTTTTTCTCCATAAAGAGAAACATGATTCTGAAAAACGAAATAGAAACATATTTTTGCAAAATGAAACAACTGTTGAAGAACCAATTAGAGTTGAGGTACAAAGTGAAAGCTTTAGAATCCACGAATAGAAGTGTTAAAACAAAACGAAACATCAAACTCCAAAAATCTAATAGTAAGTTTGATGATGAAAGATATAGAATCCGAGTAGAAGCACCATGCATGAAACAAAGAGAATGTTTTATTGATGAAGGGAAACAACATCAAATTCCAAAATATGAATTATAAGTTGAAACTAAAACTTCAGAATATAAATGGAAGCATGAAACCAAGGCAATACTTTTTTTTTACATCAAAGCATAGAAAACCCAATAGTACGTACTACCTCCGTCCCAAAATAAGTGCAGCCTTGAGTTTCCGCGCTCAACTTTGATCGTCCGTCTTATTTGAAATTTTTTTATAATTAGCATTTTTGTTGTTATGAGATAATAAAACATGAATAGTACTTTACTCGTGACTTATGTTTTTAATTTTTTCAAAAAATTTTCAAATAAGACGAACGGTCAAAGTTGGGCGCGGAAAATCATGGCTGCACTTATTTTGGGACGGAGGTAGTACCAAGTAAAGGAATTAAAATCTAAATACAAATGTCATACAACGAAACCAAAATAATGCCTTTACAACAACAAACACCAAATTGAAAAGCTTTAGAGAACATTTTTCTCCATAGTAAGAAACATGATTTTAAAAACTAGAAACCTTTTTTTAAAAAAAAACAGAACTACTTCTAGAAAACAAATTAGATTCAGAAGTAGCAAGTAATAGCTTTTAGAATCCACGAATAGAAGCCTCAAAGAACTAAAAGTGAGAATACTTTTTTGATAGAAGCAAACACCACATTTCACAAAACCTAAGTTAGAACCAAATTGAAGATGTAGAAGGATCAAAATGCTATTTACAAGAAAGAAACCAAAAGGAGGTCAAAACACAGAACACCTACGGCATAAAACCAATAACGAGATTTACAATCCCAGAAGAAGCACCAAGCATAAAAACAAAGTGTTTTTTCGATAAAAGGTAACAAGTTCCAAAAAATGAATTATAAGTTCAAGCTAAAAGCTTTAGAAAAAAAATAGAAGAATGAAACCAAGGCAATATATATTTTCACGATAAAAAATAGACCACCTTTTAGAAAACTAATAGCAAGTACCAAGTTGATTTAGAGTTAATACAAATGCAAGCAGGGCAACCAAAATAATGTTTTTTTATAAAAGCAAATAAATTATTAGTACCAAATTGAAAAGCTTTGGAGAATGTGTTTCTGCATAAAAGAAAACACGATTTTGAAAACCAAACTAGAATTTATTTTTTTTGAAAAATAGTACAAGTTTTCGAAAACCAATTAGAATTAGAAGTACCAAGTATATAAGCTTTAGAATCCAAGAATAAAAGAGTCGAAGCATTAAAAAGAGAATAGTTTTTAATACAAACACCCACATTTCACAAAACAAAAGGGTAAGCCAAAAAAACTAATACAACTGAACACAAAACTCCATAAATCTAAAAGTAAGTACCGTGATAGAAGATTTCCATAAAAGGGACCTCAAAATCAAAAAAAAAAAAACAAATTATAAGTTCAATCTAAAAGCTTTTAGAATCCAAATAGATGCATGAACCCAAGGCAATGTAAAAAAATAAAGGATAAACCACCTTTAAGAAAACCAATAGTAAGTACCAAGTTAAAGATTTAGATTATAAATACAAATGCAAGTCGGCGACAAAAACAATGTTTTCTTTTTTTACAAAAGCAAACATCAAATTTAGGAAAACCATTTAGAATGTTTTCTCCATAAAAGGAAAAAACGATTTTTATAGAAAACCAAACTAAGAATCAAGATGGCATTGACGAAAGAAAACGAAACACCGAACTCCATAACTCCAATAGTAAGTACCGTGATTAAAAAATAAAATTATCAAAATGTTTTTTGATAAAAGGAAACACCAAATTTCAAATAACAAGGAATTTTAAGTTCAAGCTCAGAAGCATTAGAATCCAAATAAAAGCATGAAACCAAGGCAATGCTTTTCTTATAAAATGATAGGCCATCTTTTAGAAAACAAAGAGTATGTACCAAGTTAAAGATTTAGAACCAAATATGCTCCTCAAAGAAAAGCAAACACCAAATTCAGGAAAAGTACAAAATTGAAAAGCTTTTACATATTTTTTTTCTCCATATAAGGAAACAAGACTTTGAAAAACTAACTACAAACTTTTTTTACAAAGCAAAATAACTTCTGATCTACAAATTAAGAGCCAAAGCGTTAAAAAATAGAGTATTTTTAACAGAAAGCAATAACCATATTTCACAAAACCAAAACAAATACCCAATTCAAGATCCACAACAAGATGGCGATGAAAAGGAAAAACAATTTTGAAGAACAAACTAGAAACATTTTTTCGCAAAAAAAGTGTACTATAGAGTAACCAATGAGAATTAGAAGTACAAAGTGAAAGCTTTTGAATCCACGAACAGAAGCGCCAAAGCATTAAAAAGGAGAATACTTTTCGACATGAACAAACACCACATTTCATAAAACCAAAATAAAAATGCACCACCTTTCAAAAAACAAATAGTAAGTACCAACTTAAAGATTTGAAATAGAATTGTCAAGCACAACAAGAGAATGTTTTTTTCAACGCAAGGGAACACCAATTTACGGAAAACCAAAAGTAAGTGCCAAGGTAAAGATTTAGAATCCACACAAGTGTCAATCAAGAAACTAAGAGATCCACATAGAAGTGTCAATCAAGAAACAAGAGAATGTCTTCCAGGTAAAATAAAACACCAATAAAAATATATACAATCCAAGAAGCGCAAAGCACAAAACCAAGAGAATGTTTTTTCGATAAAAGGTAATTTTAAATTCCAAAAAAAAATTAAATATAAGTTCAAGCTAAAACCAAGATAATGTTTTTCTGCATGAAAGATAACACGTTTGAAAAAACGAACAAGAGAATTTTTTTTTTTTTGCGAAATAATACAACTTTAAGAAAACCAATTAGAATTAGAAGTACCAAGTGAAAGCTTTAGAATTCAAGAATAAAAGCGTCGAAGCATTAAAAAGAGGATAGTTTTTAATACACCCACATTTCACAAAAGAAAAGGTTAAGCCGAAAAATATCATACAATTGAACCCAAAACTCCAAATTCCAAAAGTAAGTACCGTGGTAGAAGATTTCCGTACAAGGGACCTCAAAATCCAAAAAAAAAAAAACAAATTATAAGTTCAAGCTAAAAGCTTTTGGAATCCAAATAGAAGCATGAACCCAAGGCAATGTTTTAAAAAAAAAGGGATAAACCACCTTTAAGAAAAATCAATAGCAAGTACCAAGTTTAAGATTTAGAATCCAAATACAAATGCAACTTGGCAACAAAATTTTTTTTTACAAAAGCAAACATCAAATTTAGGAAAACCATTTAGAATGTTTCCAACATAAAAGGAAAACACGATTTTGAGAAATGAACTACAATTATTTTATTTGCTAAATAAAACAGCTTTCAAAAAAAACAAATAGAATTAGAAGTACACATGAAAGCTTTAGAATCCAAGAATAGAATCGTCAAAGCACCGAAAACGAGAATACTTTTTGATAGAACCAAGTACCACATTTAAAAACCAAAAAGGAACAAATTAAAGATCTAGAAGAATCACGATGGTACTGACAAGGAAGGAACCAAAAAAGTTCATTAAACAATACACCAAACTCCATAAACCCAATAATAAGTATGATGTCAAAAGATATATATCCTGGAAGAAGCACCAAGCACGAAACCAAGATATTGTTCTTCATCAATAAAGAAACATCAAATTCTAAAAAAGAACAAATTATAAGTCTAAACTAAAAGCTATAGAATCAGAATAGAGCAAGAAACCAAAGCAATGTTTCCTTGCAATAAATTGATAGACTACCTTTAAGAAACCAACAGCAAGTAGCTTAAGAATCCAAATACAAATGCCAAGGAAACCAAAATAATGTATTTTTTAAAAGCAAACAACATATTCAGGAAAAGCGATAATAGGTGCCAAATTGAAAAGATTTACAGAACATTTTTCTCCATAGAAGGAAACACGATTTTAAGAAAACTAGAAAAAATTCTGATTTGCAAAACGAAACAACTTTTGGAAAACCTATTAGAGCTCGAACTTGAGAAACAACAAATAGAAGTGTCAAAGCATTAAAAACGAGAATACTTTTGTGATAGAAACAAACACAACATTTGATAAAACAAAAGTAAGTACCAAATTGAAAATTTAGAAAAACCAAAATGACAATGACAAGAATGAAAACAAAACGATCATAGAAAGGAACATCAAATCGCATAAATTCAACAATGAGTATCGTGTCAAAAGATTTAGAATTCCAGGAGTACCAAGCATGAAACCAAGAAAATGTTTCTTTTTTTTCGATAGAAGGTACACCAAATTCTAGAAAAAACGAATTGTATGTTCAAGCTAAAAGCTTTAGATCCCAAATAGAAGCAAGAAACCAAGGTAATGTTTTTACTTTTGGATAAAACAAGACACAATCTTTCGGAAAACCAATAGTAAGACTAAGTTCAAGATTAAGAACCCAAATACAAATGTCAAACAGGGAAACCAAAATAATTTCTTCTTGCAAAAGCAAACATAAACTAAGGAAAACTAATTATAAGTACCAAATTGAAAAGCTTTAGAGAATCTTTTTTCTCAATACAAGGTAACACGATTTTGAAAAAAGAACTAGAAACATTCTTCTTTGCAAAACAGAAGAACTTATGAAAATCCTATTAGAATTAGAAGTGCAACGAAAAAGCTTAACAATCCACAAAGCGCCAAAGCATTTAAAACGAGAATATTGTTTTACTAGAAAACAAACATCGTATTTTACAAAAACCAAACTAAGGAAATTTTGAAGATGTAGAAGAATCAAGATGGCATTGACAAGAAATTAAATTAAACACCAAACTCCATAACTCCAATAATAAGTATTGTGATAAAAATATCAAAATATTTTTTGATAAAAGGCAACACCCAATTCCAAATAACAAGGAATTATAAGGTCAAGCTCAAAAGCATTACAATCCAAAAAAAAGCATGAAACCAAGGCAATGCTTTTCTTATAAAATGATAGGCCACCTCTTAGAAAACAAAGAGTATGTACCAAGTTAAAGATTTGGAACTAATTATGTTCTTCAAAGAAAAGCAAACACCAAATTCAGGAAAAGTACAAGATTGAAAAGCTTTTACATTGTTTTTCTCCATAGAAGGAAACATGACTTTGAAGAACTACCTACAAACATTTTTTACAAAGCAAAATAACTTCTGAATCTACAAATAGAGAGCCAAAGCATTAAAAATAGAGTATTTTTAATAGAAAGCAAAAAACCATATTTTCGCAAGGCGATGAAAAGGAAAAACGATTTTGAAGAACGAACTAGAAACATTTTTTCACAAAAAAAAACTATTAGCAAGTAACCAATGAGAATTAGAAGTAAAGTGAAAACTTTAGAATCCATGAATAGATGCGCCAAAGCATTAAAAAGGAGTATACTTTCTAGATAGAAACAAACACCACATTTCATAAAACCAAAATAAAAATACACCACCTTTTAGAAAACAAATAGTAAGTACCAACTTCAAGATTTGAAATAGAATTGTCAAGCACAACAACAAAAGAATGTTTTTACGACGCAAGGGAACACCAACTAACAAAAAACCAAAAGTAAGTGCCAAGGTAAAGATTTAGAATCCACATAGAAGTGTCAATCAAGAATCTAAGAGAATTTCTCTTAGTTAAAATAGAACACCAAACTTAGAAACGAATCAGAAATACCATATAAGAATTTTTTTTTTTTGATAAAAGGAAACACCAAATTTTGGAATCCGTAAGTACCAAACATAATAGTTAAATTTATAGTAAATGTAAAGCACGAAGAACACAATAGAGATATTTATTCGGTAAACAGCCACCAAATTACCCAAAGCCAAATAAAATAAACCTGTGATAAAAGGAAACACCATCTTGTGGAAAATAGATTGGTACCAAGCAAGTTTTAGAATCCAAATAAAGGTGTCAAATGCTAAATCAATAAATGCTTTTGTGACAAAGGATGAAATCCAAAAGTAAGTGCCTAAGTAAAGATTTAGAATCCAAATGTAAGTGACAATCAAGAAACGAGAATGTTTTTTAGGTGAAAAACAAATTAGACAACCAAATCAAAGTGTCTCGAACAAAATTGGTTTTCTTTCTTTCAATTAAAGGAAACAACTACTTTCAGAAAACCAATTGTAAGTACCAACATAGAGCTCTACAAACAAAATGAAAGTATCAACATGAAAACTATATGTTCCGTTTATAAAACAAACCAAATTTATTTTTAAAAAAATAGAATAAGAAATCAAAACTTTTGAATATAATCAATTCAACAAATGGGAATACCAAATTTTAGGGAAAAAAATATAAGTACCAATATAAAGTTTTAGAATCCAAATAACATCATCGAGCATGAAAACAAGATATGTCGTTTAAAAAATAAGAATTACTAAAGTAAAGCTTTAGAATACAACTATAAGCGTTAAGCAGGAAAACAAGAAAATGGAACACCACCACCATGTAACCAAGAAAAAAAATCATTAAGCGGTGCCAAGAGATGTTTTTACAAGATGAATCCAATTTATTGCAAAACCGATCACAAATGCCAACTTGAAGCTCTAGATAGAAATGTCAATCAAGAAGCCAAGAAAATGTTCTTTAACACGAATCACTATTTTTTGATAAAAATCATAATAGCAAATTAAAGTGTCGCACATAAAATTGGGTTTCTTTGTTTTAATAAAAGGGAACATCCTGTTTCAAAAAAAATTATAAGTATACCAAACAAAAATAGAAATGTCAACCATGAAACAAGTAGATTCTTTTATGAAATGAACCCCAATTTTTGCAAAACAAATGATAAATACCAAATTAAAGCTTCAGGTTACAAATAGAAGCATCAAGCAAGAAGCATAAATAAAAAGGAATCACCAATTTTAGAAGAACAAATTAGAAGTAGCAAACTGAACGAGTAGAATCCAAATAAAAGTATCAAATACAATATCGTTTTTTTAAAGGAAGTTTAACACTATTTTTCAAACAACCAATTAGAGAGCATCAAATCAAAGTTTAGAATTCAAACAGAATTGTCAACCAAGAAACCAAGAAACGTTTTTTCAATAAAAAGGAACACCAGTTTTGGAGAGCAAATCAGAACACTTAATTAGTGTCACACACTAGACTGAATTGTTTTGTTTAGATAAAAAAAGGAGCATCAAATTTCATAATACCAATTATATGTATCAAACATATGTTTCAGATTCCAAATGAAAGGGTTATGCATGAAACCAAGAGATATTTTATAAAAAGAGCCCCTATGTTTGGACCAATCAGAAATACCAAAGTTTAGTATTCAAATACAAATAGAACCATCAAGCAAGAAACAAAATAATGTTTTATCAGTAAAAGGGAACATCACTTTCAGACAACCAATTTAGTAACCGAAATATGTGTGAAATACAAAATCAGGAAATGTTTTGCGATAAAGGAGAACATTAATTTTTGGAAAGCCAAGAGAACGTTTATTCCAGTCAAAGAAAACCATTTTTTCAGAAAACCAATCATAAATACCAAATTTGCTGGTCATTTTTACACGTTACATTTCCATTCGTAATAATGTAAAGGTTATCAGAAATGATAAAAAGAAATACAAGACATTTATTTTTTAGGGGAATATGTCCAACAATATTCCGTATCATATTAATTGTTTACTAGAATAATGCATTATTTATGTTTATAGATTTTCAGCAGAGCATACTGCTGTACATGACCATTATGTGTATAGATTTTCAGCAGAGCATACTACTGCACATAACCAGCAATGAATAACAAAAAAATGGACGGTTTGCTAGGCATATCTTACAGATTTAGGACAACAGATGAATGTTTTCTAGGACATGAATCATCTAAACAAAGCCAACAAAGAGAGAGTCCATTGTTTATGGCAAAGAAAGGCCATGCAACATGTTGTTATATGGTATAGAATGCGAAGAGCACAACAATTGAATATTGTAGATTAAATCCTTACCAACACCAAAATCCCAACTGTCTGCCTCTCCCTCTATATTAAGCCCACCTGCATGAAGAAAGGAACAGAGCAATAAGAGAAGGAACTGAACTGAATTAGCAAATATGAAAAGGATAATAGCTGCTCAAATCACATTAGAGCATACACAAATTATTTGTGAGTACAAAGGAGGTGTCAGAACTTTACAATCAAAGCAAAATGTTACCAAAGCTATTCCTAACTCCAAACCAGGTAGACTGAACCGACATTTATATATATAGAACCACATCCAAAGCAAGAAAGAAATAATTCATAGATAGATGTCCTTGCCAAGAGGGGGATCTTTTTTTCCCTTGCCATTAAAGTTGATAACATCAACTGACACATTAAATCCAACTAAATATCTACAATGGATGCGATGTATCCAAGCTCCATAAACCAGAAGCACTGAGTGCTGGACTGCTGGTACATGGCTACATAAAGGTCATTTAACCTCCTTTAGGAATAACATTGTCAAATATTTATTATGTACAGCAGAACTATTAAAGTACAACAATCATCGTAGAAGACAATATAAATGCTTCCATGTAGTAGAAAACATCTCCAGTACAAACATAAATCAGCACAATACAATAAGTCATGGATACACAGATAGGCACACGCTCACACATACAAACAAAATAGATCACAAAAATAAAAGACAATAAACTGCAGCAAAGTACTAAAGAATTGTAATGCTTAGCATATGGTCAAGGGCAACAGGGAAATCATATTGCGTGAGTGGCATAATATCATGATCATCACATGTCAAAACACTGCTGCAGTGACAGACCCAACCACGTGATTTACTACTGATTGTTTTAGCATCATGTATGATCACATGCTGTGAAGCCATCTACATAGGAATCAGTGTTCAGAAAACATGAGTCTAACCCTAAACAATAAATAAAGAACACAAGAATGGTTATGCAATGCTGCCATGGAGACCCCCTGCTCCCTACAGTAGCGATCCTGCTGTGTAAAATACAATGCACATGAGTGCATCAGTATACTCTGATCCTTTTCGCTGTACTAATTGACAGTGAGCAAACTAAATGAAATCTAGCAGCAGCCATCTGATAAAACTAACAGCAGTTAGCTTGTGACCCTAAAATCCTTATCAATGGTACTCAATGGTTTATGCGCCGCCTCCATGGAGGCTCCGAATCCCTACTGTGTAAAATACAATGCACAATGAATGCATCAATATACTCTGGTCCCTTTCGGCTTTCCTAATAGACAATGAGCGAATTCGAACAAACATAGCAGCAGCACTGATACAAACTAACAGCAATCTGATACAAAATCTCTCTCAAGGGGTACTCCAGTAGCTCAAAGCGTAATCCAGCAAATTCTCGCCAAACAATCAAAATTCCCCCCAAACAAGTCTCCTGAATTCCACTCCGGAACGCATAAACCCTAGAAATTGTACGCGACGGGAGGGGGATCAGGTCTCACATACGTGGGGAGGTGTCGGGGGCGACGAGGGCGATGCCGTGGGCGGCGGCGGCGCGCTGCGCGCCGGCCTTGGTGACGAAGTTCTCGTCGTTGCACGTGAGGCCGGAGAGCCAGTACAGCACCTGCGCACAACCACGCGGTAGCATGCGAAACCCCTCATCAGATCTCGAGGCGGAGGAGGAGACGAGGCGGAGGAGGAGACGAGGCGGAGGAGCACTTACGGGGAGGTCGGATGCCGGCGACGGCGGGAGGAAGACGGAGAAGGTCATGGGGCAGCCGAGCGTGGCGCTGTGGTGGCGGAAGCGGAGGTTGTGGCCGCCGAACATTTTGGTCCTGCTCATCTGCTCCAGCGCCGCGACAGGTGGGGGAGAGGGCGCCGCCGCCGCCATCACGCCGATCCGCGCGCTCGCCTTCGCCGGAGCGGGAGGAAGGGGAGGGGGAGAGCAGTGTGGAAGTGGAAGTGGAGGAGGGGACGAGTGGTGGCCTTGGTGGGGTTTGGGACCGAAGAGGTTTCGAGAAGAAGGGTGGGGTGGTTGCCTGCGCGGCTGCGCCTGGGCCTTGTTGGGTGGGTGGCGGTGTAGATGAGCTCTTATAGGAGACGGGAGGAAATATCCAACTCCGACTCGGACTCCGACTCTCCGTTTGTGCTTTTCTTGGGCCGCCCGGAAGCCCAGAACCAGAAGCCGTTGAGGCAGTCCAATTAATGAAACAAGTCCACTTTAAGTCCATTTTTAACTCCCTAACGTATAGCTCTAATTTAATTCGTATCCCTGAAATATGATACCAAATATCTTGACCCTAAATATTAAAATCGGTTTAATTTTGACTCCTTTAGTGGTTTTAGAGGACGGTTTCGCTAATGTGATGCTTTGACCTGATCTATCCCGCTAAGTCATCTCATAGGCCCCACGAGATGACTTAGCGAGATACAACAGGTCAAAGTGGAACGTCAACGACGCTACCCTCCAATACTACTAAGAGAGCCAAATTACAATGGCTTTAATAGTTGGGGGTCGAGATATTCGGTATTTGTGGTTTAGCGATATGAATTAGAAGAGCTATATTTAAGGGAGTTAAAGTGAACTTAGGGGGTGTTTAGATCCAAGAGTATAAAGTTTTGGCGTGTCACATCGGGTATTGTATAGGTGTCGCATAGGGTGTTCGAGTACTAATAAAAAAACTAATTGCAGTATCCGTCAGTAAACCGTGAGACGAATTTATTAAGCCTAATTAATCTGTCACTAGCATGTGTTTTCTGTAGCAAATACATTGTCAAATCATGGAGCAACTAGGTTTAAAAGATTCGTCTCGCAAAGTAGTCACAATCCATGTAATTAATTATTTTTTAGCCTATATTTAATACTTTATGCAGGTGTTTAAACGTTCGATATGACAGGGTGTAAAATTTTAGGGTGGGATCTAAACAGTCCCTTATTCCAATTCAAAATCATGGCATCTACACCAGAATTCAAGTAGGAGCATGTGCAACTGGAGAAGTTTGTTAGAATTTTTGATTGTGCGTGTGCAGCCCAAAGAGAAAGGGCCTCATCTTTTCGCTTATGTTTATACTTATCACTCAAAATTTAAACTTTTGACCTTAAATTTAGAGTTGATTTTGGGGTTTTTTTCATCAAAGTTTATTTTTCAGCCTTTGCTTCTAGATCGCTAAAAACACGTATATAAAAGTTTTATTCACAAATTATTTTTCGTTTGCAAATATGCCATTTCGCTTATTCCCCGATGGGTCCGTAAATATTTATACTCAATTTTGTCCCCCTTTGACATTGCAAATTTGCATAATCCAGCACCCCCTAAACTACATATTTTAATAAGTGTTTGAATGCGCAGGTTTACACTGTTACACAAACATTGCATTTCCGTTATAAGCGAAACAAAACAGTCGGGAGAAGATAAATTCAATTAAATGTTATAGGAATGCAGATCATACATGGATTTATCACCCAGCAATACTGGAGCACCAAAGCAAAACGAAGGTAGGAAATAATTCCTCAAGTTCTCTGATCCAGCGGGTACGAAATGTTTATTGACTGTGCACTCTGTACGCCATGAATCATGATGATCAAAGAAGCACGAACAATTCCAGGAAAATAAGCCCCCATGAAACTCACACATGGCGTGTGTAGGAAATTCTTTATTGACTCTGTGCACTCTCTCTTGTACTGTTGTACGGCATGATAATCAAAGTACTAACAATTCCAGAAAAATAAGCCCCATTGGGATTCACAGTTCACACATAGGCCAGCGACAATCACCTTCTTCAGGCTTAATAACGAATGATGCTAAGCATGTCAAACTAGAGGTCTAATCCAACCTTGTTTATGTTCTAATCATATACAGGACGAACAGGTCATGGTTTTCCTAGGAGAGATGGGCGGTAGAATGCATGGCTTTGCGCCATCTCAATCCTTTCACGAGGATCATTCATGGTTTCATCTCTCAGGGCTTGCAGAATATCTCTTGTCGAGAGCTCCCTGTAGATCAAAACAGTGAGTTAAAGATACATTGCTGGTTGAAACAGATGTGTTATACTAAGTTATAGAAAAAGTTGATGATTGACCTTGACATGTAAGAAAACAAGTTCGTTATGCGCAATACACACAAGCGCCTCAAAAGAAACTGCTTAGAATTTTAACCAGTATTTCAAGGAAAAATCTAAAGAGCACCTACTAATGAAATGAAATGTCAACAAGCACACGGTACTTCTGAGCTCTTTATGCCCATAGACTTCTGCATGCTGGAGCTATGTTGAGTTCATGAAGAAAGGTGATTGTTTTCTTACTGCAGTTTATGATACTCTCTACAATCTATTCACACTGGCAAGTGGAAACAGCTAGAAGCAGTGAAGGATGTGAAGTTGTGAACTGCATTCCTCGTGCATACCGTACATAGTTGAAGGAGCCCAGAGCACCATAGCCATATTGGTAAAACAGAGCACAAACCTTTTTATTAGTATTCTATAAAGCCTCTTCAAGATCGGGCACAGTTCAGCAGGTGCAACTTGCTTATTTTCCTCTGGGTGTTGCACACTTAAGCTGGGTTGACTGAGAAGCTCAAAAAATGCACCAACAGCAGAGATACCCTGTAGAGTGAAAAGTGAACAGGTTATATCCAGGATGATGTGATATCTTTTGCAAGTTTTGACTTCCAGCATTCTTCAAAAATACGCTCAAAATTCATATAACTTTCGGGGAAAATAATGAGTAGTTTTATGAGATAACCTGAATCATCCCCTTCCCCTTGATGCTGTCGCCCATGTCAGGGCTCAGTTCTCCCTTCGCTAGCATTTGCCCATACCACGCATTGCGACCTTTCAGGAGAGTAACATAAGTATCAGCCAGCAGAGGGCCAGCAAGTTTCTCAGGTTGTTCTGTGAGCAAATGAGTAATGAATATCATCTCTGACGTGCAATGAGCAAAATACACCGACTTGCTTGTTGCACTCTCATTAGTTAAAGCTGCAACCATTCCTGGAACAGAAAGTGGGTTATTATTAATCTCAAAACATGACATATACCTTGAACAGAGAGAGAAAAAACTATAACTTGTAAACAGTCTTCAAACAGAACTGTTGTGAACGTCGAGTTGGTATAATGCAAAAGAATATGAACTTGTAAATATGTGGTCAACCAAATTTGCATTAACTATCTTTCACATACCCATAGCAGTTTGTGGCAAATATGAAACAGTACATTTTTCATCCAGGCTAGCCAAAAGCAACGAACCGGAGTTTGAAAGAGTACAGTTCAAATCAATATAGACCACAGTTCAAACTAGAATGGAAGAAGCTAAGTTTTCAGATAGTCATGAGCTTCTCAGACTAGATGAATGGTTTGTTTCAGATTGGAAGAATAAGTAAATAAACTCAATTACCCAGACAAATGGAGGCAAGTGATCATGGTGTGAATTAAACAAATTAAGTAAAACCTGAACATATGGCAAACCCATGATTGAATGGAAGGATCAGTGGAGAAAGCAGCAACTCCATTCGTTTGTTAGTAGGATTAGTTAATTATTTTTACTGTTATAAAGATAGTTAATATTTTGGAAAACAAACAGAACGTATTTAAAATATTCTTACCAGCACCGATGGCATAGACATTCTTCAAACCACCCATCACCTCATGTGTAACAAGATCACTGTTATCCCAGACAATGAAATGTGGTTGTCTCAGAAACTTAGCGAGAGGTTTCCTCCACTTGTTGGACCCACAGATTCGAGCATTTGCATATTCTTTGTTATAAATCTCTGAGGCAATGTTTGGGCCTCCAAGATATAGTATATTCTCAGTTGGAACTCCAGCTGCAATTTATTTTAAAATGCTGAATTAGTTGTAATTTGAATAAAACAAGGGAAGGAATAGGTTGGGTCAACGAAAGTTAATATCACATAAATGCATGTCAAGATAAGACCATCTTTAGCATGAGTCAGAAAATAAGTAGCATGTCCCTGTCTATAATGAATTGACAAGAACAGTGTATTTGTGTTTTCATGTAAACAGTCTTCAAACAGAGCAGGCCATGTGATGTGATTAAGCAAAACCAAGGGTTAGTGCACACCCAAAATGTCAATGAATGCTACAGAATTATACTCCCTCCGTACTCGTAAAGGAAGTCGTTTAGGACAGCGACACGGTGTCCAAAACACAACTTTGACTTCTTATTTCTATAAAAATATTTATTAAAAAGTGATATATGTATACTTTTATGAAAGTATTTTTCAAGACAAATCTATTCATATAATTTTTACATTTTCAAACTCAATAACTTGAGAGTTATTCATGATTTATATTCCCAAGGTTTGACTTAAACATTGTCCTAAACGACTTCCTTTACGAGTACGGAGGGAGTACATGTCATGGCAACTATAAGTACTGAATACATTTTTGTTCTGTAAAGCTGGACATTGACAGTTACCTGATAAAAATACTGAACTGGTACTTCGGAATGTCATGTGCTCTAGTTAATAGCATCAGCAGCAGAAATTCAAATATTGAAGAGCACACTGTTTAAATCATTAATAAGCCCTTCACTCAATGTATGCCCTTTGGGAATCATTTAGTAACCTTTTTATCCATAGTACAGTACTATGTGTTTCTTTCATTAAATATATTTATTGCAACCTTCCACTAACCAACTCCATTTCTATTCCTTGATGACACTATGACATAAAGAGTATCTTAATAGGTGAGCATGTAGGCATAAGCAAAGAGATAAGAGAGAGCTGCTTACTTGCAGAACTAATCATCTGCGTGGGCGTAATGATACGAGGAATTGGGTCCAAGGATGCTTCTATCCCCTTTGCGAGCGAGATTATCACCGGAACGCTGATCCGCTCCTTCCAGTACTTGCTGATCTCCTCGAACACCTCCCTCGTCTCGGTGGATGGAAGGCCGTTCACCACAATGTCAGCATCCCAGACAGCTTCCTGCAGGTTGGTGACCACCTTGAGAGGGCAGAGTGGCGTGTCGATCATGTTCAGGCAGAAGCCGTCCCTCAGTATCTCATCGGCGTACAATGTCCTGTCGCCGAGGCGCGCCTCGACGTACTTGAGGTAGGCGCAGCGGCGGATGAGCCGCCTCAGCACGTCCTCCCTCGAGTTGATCACCTCGAACAGATGCTCCGCGGTGGTCCGGTCCACCGACCGCCCCGCCCGGCGCCATATCCGTATCTGAACCTTCTCCCGGAAACGGCCGTAGGCGTCCTGCAGCAGGGCGGCGAAGACGCTGCCCCACGCGCCGGCGCCAATGCCGACGATCTTCAGCAAGTCGCCGTCGGACTTGCCGAGCAGGCGGCGCAGCTCGTCGAGCCTCTCCTCGGTGCCATTGCCGCCGTTCACCGATCCATTCACGTGCACGCTCCCGACCATCTGTCTCCTCTCGCCAACAGCCGTAATTCAGCAGCGAAATCAGAGGCGTGCGCTCTCAGCGGCAATTGATCGAGCACCTTAAGCGCGAGGCTTTCACAGCTTCCCAGCTCTCGCATCACCCAACGACCACGCGCGAAACCGCTTCAAACACCGCTCACCAACCAAGAACCAAACACCCCCCACCACAATGCACGCACTCGCAGCAGCAGAATCCCAAGAACAGGTGATCCACCACCACCACCTACAACCATACAAAGACATCAAAAAGGGCAACAAAAAGGATAAGTAGAGAAGGAAATCATTCCTTACAACCGTTACCCACCTCCTCCAGCTCAAGGATACCGGGGGCGGAGGTTGGATGGGTGGGTGGGTGGTGGATGGAATGGAGAGGATGCAACGGCCCGTGCCGAGAAGCTGGCGCTCAGCTCATCTTGTTAAGTGGAGGAGTAGTAGAGTGTAGGGATGGGCGAGGTGGATGGAGGCATTAATGGAGATGGACGGCGCCAACGATGCAGTGGCCGCCATTAATGAGCGAGCGAGCGACGAAGTGGGCGAGAGACGACGAAGGTTCTCCTGCTCCCATCTCGCTGGATACTTGTTCCTCAACTTAAATCAATTAAAAAAAAAAAAGTACTTCCTCCCTTTCGCAATATAAGAGCAACCACAATGTGGTTGAAAAGCAGGTAATAAGACATAAATGCACCTCTATTACCGGGTAATAAACATTATGGCAAGAGGTAACAACTGCTACCCGGTTTTAGTACTACTACCGGTAGCAAGAAAATAAAGAAATAATAGATGTGCAGCAGCTTCATGGGGTAAGCAATTATGTTATATAGAAAATGTATAGTTTTTTCAGTGGCCCCACCTTACTACCCCTAGCAGACAAAATATACATTGTGAACTTCCTATGTCACTGCTACCTCTGTTACATGGGCCCACGCTAATGCGCACTTGAGCAAGATATATTATTATTATAGCACTTCCCACATTTATATTGATATATTCATATTAATGTTAATGAATCTAGATAATAGCTTATATTGTCGGAGGGAGTATGTTCATATGCACTATAGCTGTGTATAATGTTAATCAAATTCAGTTGGACTTGGATCGTAATTTTCTTATTCCAAATCTCTTTGGATTAGCGAGAATCCTGCTTCAAATTCCCTGCTCTCCTCATCCGAATGGATTAGGCAGATATCAACAAGACTACTCCGTACATCAGCATTCAGCACTATGGTCGTAAAACATCAGCAGGTTGTGACATGCGGAATTGCAGACGAATTCTCAGTCCTTCCGCGTACAGAGATCGCAATCTCGCATTCGCATTGGCTGTTGTAAGTTGTAACCTGTACTAAGCCTGTAACATTGGCAACGGAAAGGAGATCAACACGGAAACAAATCGCTGTCAGGGGAGACCCGTGTATCAGCTCGTCTGATCGTGGGCTCGGACGCATTCATTCCAGGATTTGTCGCGAGTGCCAACCACCAAACTATTTCCCGGACAACTTCAGAGAGAGAGTCCAGGTGATCTGTACGTGCTTGTCCCTGAAGGGATGAACCGTGAACGAACGAGATGTTCCAAGGTATACTGACAGTCTAGTTCGCCGGCGAGTATTACTATACAGTCAGCATGGCTGTATTGATTAAATGGACATGGTTGCGACTTGCGAAACAGTAAAAACAATGAAGTAGAAGATGAACATGGATATGCATGGTTTAAACATGATAGGCCTTAACACATCCAAACATAGTACTAACGACTCACTTTAGTTTAGAACCACGAGTAGCTGCTGCAGCAGCAACAACAAAACACACAGACTCGACTTCACATGCTCATGCTGACATAGAAGCCACTCCTTATTGACAACTTAGAATTTAACTACTAAAAGATACGAACACGAGTAGCTGCAGCAGCAGCAATGCATAACAGACTTAGAGCACATGTTTAGGCTGACTTAGAAGTCACTCCTTATTGACAACTTAGAATTTAACTACTAATAAATATGATGGTCTTCCGATGGAGGAAATCATAATGCATCATTTCTTCTCCCCATGAAACGGACAGAACTTCACTTCTGCAGTGGTATCATGCTTCATGACATGGCGACAATCACTATGTCTCAGGTCTTCTCTTCACCCCTATAAAGACAGGAAAGATAGAAGATTAGATCCAACGTCACAGGGTACATGGAAATATATGATGTTTACAGGTTGATTGCAATATGTCATGGACCTTAAGTGTTCCCCGATGATCTTGTGGACGTCTTGGCCTCCTCTTGTCCCGATGCGTTCGGGGCCAGCACAGGCTCCTCCCGGACCGGAATCACTGAAGTTTCAATTGATTGCTATTCGTAGTCTTCATCGTACTCCTCATCAGACAAGTCTTCGTAAGCATTAATCTCAACCTGATAGCGGAGAATCCCCCCTATCCCACCAAAGCCCCTGACAAACTGAGAACCTTCCTGCGACTTGTTCGTGACAAACTCTAGGCTGCAACCAAATTGCCGGTAATTTTCTGCAAACCACTCGAGCAACAAGGTCTTTTCTATTACCTCCAGTTCTGCAGAAGTCGCCTTATCTCGGAAGTTGCTCTGATCTGTCTCCTGTGCCTTGTTGAGGTGCTTTACCGTAGTTTCTCCAGTGACAGAATTTTTCAAAACATATCGGTTGATATCAAGATTTTCCCACACAATCAGTGTCTCAACTGCGCCCATTTCAAGTGCTGACATCGTATCATCCACACTAAAAACATACTTCCCAGTGTCTTGGCTAATCTCTTCAAAATACTTCCCAATCAACTTCTTTTCTTGAATGAACTTGACATTTGAAAGCTCTTCAGCAGATATCTCAATAGCCTGGTTAAAGCCATTCTCCCCACCATAAGAAACGTCAACCACCTTGAGTATCTTGGCTTGTAGACGCTGATCAAACATGTCAGATTGACTCAATTCAGTCTTAAAGTCAGCAGAACCAGCTATAATGAGCCCAGAAACATTTGGCTGGCTGGTGGCAGGGTTGATGAAGAATTGGGTAGCAAGCTCAGCTGTCTTGCGCACATAGTTGTGGCGTTTCTCCATGCGTAGGCGGGCAAAGCGAAGTGCTGACTGCCCTCCTCGTCCATGTTTCTTGGGGAGATCAACAGAAAACTTATGAAGAACTTCTCTTGAGTTGCCACTGAGTGTTCCGAACAGCGTCCCGTTGCCATCCATGATGATGAAGCCAAACTTGTCATCAGATTCCAACAGCTCATTCAACGCTTCGGTGTGAAACTTGTTGTCACAAAGGTACAAGGAAGCATTGATTGGCCTGAACGGCTCAAAGTCAACGGTGACTTTCTTTTCTTTGCCCTCATCTGTGACAATGGTTCCAGTGTAAAGCACTAATCCATTGGGGGGAACTCGGTTGTACAGCTTCAACCTTTGTTGAGCAGATGTGATAGCAGCCAAAACAGATTGCCTGTTGACTCTGCTCTTGATGTTTGAGGCAGTTCCGTATTCATCACCCAACATCTTGGTGACTCGAGAGACCTGATCACGAGGTGGCATGATCAGTGATATCATGCTCGTCCCATTTCCGCGTGCAGCATCAAGTCCTTTAATCAACTTCTTGACCTTCCAGATCTCAATGTTCTTGTCAGTTTCATGGCTGTCAGCCATCTTGGTTGTACTCCAACTTCTGTCTCCACCTACAATATAGAATATCCAAGTAGGTACAAAATGTTAAGAAAACTTTCTGAAAGGGAAAATATAGTATACAACCAAGATCAGAAGTTTAAAGGGTAAAAAGATAATACTCCATCCGGTCATTATTAATATTATGTTGGGAGTAAGTCGTGATATATTTAGTGCCTAGATGGAGTACGTCGTGATAGGTTTATCTAGCCATAGAATACCTATTCTAAAGGAAATAGATGTGAAAATTTAAACATGATAATTGATAGGGATAGGCAAATAAGGAATGACTAGTGTTTGAGTGTAGTATGTCTAATGCGAAGAAGCTAAGGTTAATCAGATAAAAGGTATTAAAAATAGTGCAACAAAACTGCCAGGAGTTGCATGATTTTTCTACATTATAGATACGGAAGGGTGCAAATAGAAAAAAAACATATATACTTGAAAAGGATCAGCTCCAACTTTACATGATTTACTTAGCAATTCTAACAACATATATGGCAATAAGTGATAAAATAGCATCATACAGGAAGATGGAAAATCCAAAGCTATTCAAAGGAAGATGATAAGGTCATAGAAAGCAGTATGTATTCAGATCAATGGCGGTGCATACAGATTACAGAGCCTATATACAACGACAGGATTGAATAAGATTAAAAATCTAAGAAACTCAGCAGTTGAAACACGATTGTCCTGATTGTTTTCTCAACAATTGAACAAAAAAAAAACAAGTTTAAAAATTATCAGTGTAGCAGAATTGACAGTCCTAACATCTTATCCCTCATAAGCAACTTGCACACAGTAAAGGTGAACTACACCATATAGGCACATTCAATACTACTATTCGCTTTGTGAAGCTGTGAAAGTGAATGTTTTTTTGGTAACAGCAATAGAATGTAGTGATGAGCGAATTAGGCTAGTATTCCAGTATTCCACATGACATCAACGAAATCCGCAACTATCTTCCTTCGCCGCCGACCCGGCGAAAAAAAAAATCCGCAACTATCTAGATTGGTGTGAGCATCCGTAGCCAGAACGGGGAATTCGGACTCACGATTAGTTACACGCAACAGAAAAGGGCGTGAAAAGAAGATCGCGGGCAGATTGGAAGAACCGGAGCGGCGAAGGATTTACCAGCAACGGATCGCCGCTCGGCGGCCCCCGGCGGAGGGGAGGAGGAGGACGACGACGACGACGATTACGAAGAGAAAAGCTCGTGTCGTGCTCGCAGAGGTGTGGTGTGGAGGCGGCCTGGATCGAGGAAGACGAACCCTATGCGATCCAGATATATAGGGCGCGCGGCCAAGCAGAATCAGGCCGGAACTCCGCGGTTTGGGGAACGGACCCAATGGGGATTCCCAACATGGATTGGGCCCGCCCCACGCACATTTGATCTGTTTTTTTGTTTGCGTCAGACGCGGCACAGCAGAGATCGCATCGGACCCGGCCTTACTTCCGTTCAAGGGGCTGTTCAGATTATAGTCAAATTAAATTTTATTAAATTTTAGTAATACTAAATTTTTGGTAAATTGATAATATTGTTAAAACTTTAGTAGGATTTTTTATGTATTTACTAAAATTTGGTAACAAACTAAATGTAAATATATTTTTGACAAATTATGTCAAAAAAATGTTTATGATGTATACACCAAGGCTGTGTTTAGTTCACATCAAAATTAGAAATTTGGTTGAAATTGAAACGATGTGACAGAAAAGTTGGAAGTTTGTGTGTGTAGGAAAGAAATTGGAACGATGTCACGGAAAAGTTAAAAGTTTGTGTATAAAAAAGTTTTGATATGATGGAAAAGTTGAAAGTTTAAATACTCCCTCCGGGCTGATAATACTTGTCGTTTTGGACAAGGGCACGGTCTAAAAAAAACAACTTTGACCACTATTTTTCATTATAATATGTATAAAATTGTTAGCAAATATATGATCTTATTAAAGTACTTTTTAAGACTAATCTATACATGTAGTCACCATATTTGAAAGATAAATATTTTAAAAATGATTAATAATCAAATATTCTAAGTTTAACTTCACTCTTATATAAAACGACAACCCGGAGGGAGTAATAACTTTAGTACTAAACACGGCGCAAGCAACTTCGTTTGCCGATTGATAGTGACGCGTTTAAGACCTGGCGTTTGCTTCACATCCAAGGATAGCACCATCGGTACCGTGCATACCAAGAAGGCAAGAACCGTGAATCCGTCGTACCGATACCAACACCAAACAAGAAACAGCTAGTAGAAATAGTTAAAACTAGCGTGATGACGCATTGACGCCACTAAAAACGTGAGAGCTGCTTTGTAGTTTAGTAAACTTGGAGTAATAACTATACAGAAATAGTATAAAACTTTCAATTACTTTTTTTAAAAAAACTTTTAACTATAATATTTATTTATTACGTATTTTATAAAAACAGTTAATGCTAAGCACTGTCTTTAACTCCGCATGGCTGTGCAACACGTGCCACATCTCACTAGGGACACGCGCGTGCCGTCATCATGCATGGATGCCTTTACATCTGGTGTTTTGTAGGAGTAGCAGTATGTTAATCACTCTGGTCATGGAACATTTGTCGGCATACCTCAAATTCAAGTTTTTAAAACTTTTGAACAGATCAAGATATATTGAAACCATCCATGTATAAACTTAAAATGTATTCCCATCGTATAATTTTATTTATTTTATAAAGATAACCATTATAAAATCTAGACTGACAAGCTCCTATGTTTTGATGGACTTTAGGCAGTGTTTGGCTAACGGGTTTGGGAAATGATTTCCCATCCACCAAAAGACATCTTTAAATCCTAACCATTCATTCTCCTTCTTTCATTTAATCCTAACCCTTTATTCATTTCCCCATCTCAATTCCACTCCCCATTTTCCATTATCCAAACACACCCTTACTTTATCAAAGGTTAATGAGAAATAGTAAAGGAGCGGCAGAATACACTTGCGGCTGCTTAATGGGCCCCACCGTGCTATCTCGCTGATTCGGCCCAAGCAATACGCTCGTAGGCTTTCTTTAACAGGCCTAATTAGCAAGAGGCCCAGATAATAGACTAGACCAAAAGAGGAACCAGCCCAGAGCACCGCGACCATTTCCCCGGCTCGCCCGATGTCGCTGGTCGCCTACGACGCCTCGTCCGACGAGGAAGACGCCGGCGGCGAGCCGCCGGCCGCCGCGGCGGCCTCTCCCGCTCCCGTCCCCTCATCCTTCGGACCTCGGCCGAGGCCTCCCTCTCCCTCGACGTCGGTCGGCGCCGCTCCTCAGCCTCCGCCCCACAGCCAGTAAGCCCATGGTGTCTCCCTAGGGTTTTGCTTGTAGGAATTGGGGGAGGATAAGGGATTGCTGCGGGAGACGTGGATTCGGGCGTTTCCTCGAGCATTTGTGTTTGTACTAACTAGGCTTATGGTTTGATTAGCTGACCACTTACCACTGTGTAACTTTGAGATACGTGGATGTATATGTAGCTTTGAGATGCAGACGAGTCTCACATGCATATTAGGATTTTCTTGAAAATTGATACATAGAAACACGCGAGGATTGCTTATTTTTCGAAATTTTAGGAGGGTGCAATAGATATCAAGTCAGTCTTAAGGTTTGGTATTTAGAATCTCATGTGCCTTCTTCTATTTGATTGGTAGCTCAAATTCTTAATGTGCATTCTTGTTTCAAAGCTGATCATATAATTTATGCCTGCATATGAAGGAACAGCATAGAATTGGGACAATTACTGATATAAATATGTAATACTTATGCATGTCGCCTTCACTATGTTTATAATTCTTGCTAATGACTGTGGGCAAGCTCATGGGACTGCAAATGTTGACCATTAATAGCTATATTGTGGGGGAATGTGCATCACATTTGAAACAGTTTATTTGTTACTGACTGTGAATACTTCACTGTGCAGTCTATCACTACTTACCACGTAACTCAAATTGATAATCCCTTTTGTTTCTTCTACTTTAGCATACCATTATTGCAATTTTGTTGCTTCACTTTTGACCTATAACACAAAAGAGTTTCTGTGAGGTATTCGGTTCCTGTTCTGATGGTTTTTCATACCTTTACTCATCCCACTAATCCAGTAATGGCCTAATGAGTTCTACGCAAGTACATTTCCGTGCATGCACAGTTTTCTGAATTTAGCCTTGCAGGTTTGATGTAGGCATGTTGTGTATCATGGCACTTATATGCACTTGGTATTTTTATTCACCAAAAAGTCTGTAAGCAACTTAGTGGCCATTCCATGTGGTGAAGCTGGAAAAGTTTTACGCTATTCATAGCATATGACTGTGGAGTTTCCAGTGTGTGAATCCATTCTGTTCGCACATATGTATCTTACAAAGGTTTCATCTCCTTATCATATCTCCGATGAAATTTCTTATATTCGCTGGTCTCTATTATCTTGATGTCTGATATAGGCTTCTCATTGGTTGAACTTGTCTGACTGGAAGTGTTATATGGATTCATAGCTAGCATATTTTTTTAAATTGCTGTGAAGGACTAGCCACCCTGTCACTTTCTAGGTTTTAATGCAATATCAAAGAGTTATTAACTTCTCGCATTTCTGCCTTTTCTCTCCAGGAATATTTCTTCCACTAGTTCAAGTAATATCTCCCTGCCCACACCGTCACTAGACCTTCCAGATGTTGCAGATCTGTTTTCTTCCCCTTCTCTGCCCTCTAGAGGATCTACTTCTATGATGGACAGCACATCAAGGAAACGAGAATCAAATGGATCTGCATTTCAAGACCCACGCAGTAAATTTCCAAGGGTTCAATCGGGACAATCTCGTGGTGCCAGGATCGCTGCTGGGAACACGTTAGTTCCACCACAGCTTAGTGGAAGGTTAGCCTTACTTTCACTTACTTAAGAAAGATGATTGGTACATGACCTATAGTACTAGTTAGTGCTTTCCTTAAAGTGAATCAAATGATTGAGCATACTATATTTGATAAATAGGCGTGCTCTCCCAATTATGCTGACAGAACTTCTTCAGCATCATATATCTGTTGTCTCCGAATAATATTTGTTATTTTTTGTGTTTTTCTTTTTCACAGGAGCAACGTTGTCACTGAAGATATGACCAAGTTGTTTGTGGCTAGACGCAAAGAGTAGTGCTGATGTTTTTGTTAGCCTCTAATTGTAAACCATCAACGAATCTACGGCGCCCCATGGACAGAAGGACCTGATTGGACGATTTGCTATTTGCGAATTGTGATCTATAATCCTAGACAGCTGGATTGGGAATGCTCTCTTTTTTCACATTATCTAGGGCCCATGCAATTGATGTTCACTTGTGTTTATGAGCAATCCGTGATATGTTAAAGCATGTGACAGTGTTAGGAGAACTAGAAACTTGTCTATTCTTAAGAACTAGATGTTGTTCATCATCTGGTTAGTAAGTAGTAATGGATTACTATCCGCTATGTGGCAAGTTCTACCTTTACTTAGAAATATGTGCATTATAGCGTATCATGCATTGCGATAATTTTTATTTTATTTTATACTGATGCATGTTAACTTACTGTGCAATGGCACATGAGTTTACTTCAAACATAGCTTTTCTTTTTTCTTTCATTTCTCGTGGGAAGAGCTCTTTTTTCTTTCATTTCTCGTGGGAAGAGCTGTTTGTTTCAAGATTTCTGCGCTATAAACTATCTTCACTTTTTTAACATAAAAAAATTAGGACAATTTTTATCAGCCGCCATCGTTTGCTTTATTAGTTTATCGCCAAAATCTAGAATTTGAAACGTCATTTTAGTGTTGATTTTATCTTTTATTTCTATTGTAGTTTACTACAATTATAATATGAAATGGAGGGAGTACCATTTATCAGCTTTGACTTCTAAATCGATAAGAATGCATATAATCGATAAGGACGCCTATAAAAGTTTTACTAGTGAATTTTCTTTTCTTTGCTTCGTTTAATGTTTGTTTATGACTTATCATTCCTAGAGCAAACAATTTGATTATCCATGATGAAATAGTGATTTTTTTTCCTTTGCTGCGTTTAATGTTTCTTTATGACTTATCATTCCTATAGCAAACAAATTGATTCTCCATGATGAAATAGTGACAAATATTACAGGAGCATTCCAACTTTAAGAAATAATCGATCCGAACAAATTTTCACATCAAATTTATTTTCTCCCAAAATGAGGCGCGCAACACAGCTCAGAAGAGAAAAAAAAAGGGCGGGGTGTTTTGGCTTCTCCAGCACACTTCCCTCCTGCGCGCGGGCTTGGAACTTGTGCTTCTCTCCCCCTTTTCTCACTGCACTCGCCGACTCATCTCATCTCTCTCTCTCATCCGTTCCCCAATCCATCCAGGAGTTCATGGCGGATCAATGGCGAAGCGAAGGAGCTAAACCCTAGAGCTCTCCAGCGCCTCGTTCACCTATCCAAAACTAAAGGTGGCATCCCCTTCTCAGGTAATTTTCCCATCCCTTAATCGGATCATCGTGTTTTAGTTACTTTTCACGCGATGCCTTTTGGTAACACCGAATCGCGCGTTTCTCGAGTCGATTTTTTCGGTTCTTAGTGTTGAACGCGCCGATCGATCGGTGGCAGGCCCGTTGGATTCGATCGTTCTCGAATTCGTCGCACCCGTTTGTGTCTAGTAGATGTATTCTCACCTTTCTTCGCAGTATATTTATTGTTCAATGGCACGGCAATGATCAATTTGTGATAAGATCCCCTTGACGGATCATTTGCTGCCACAGCATGCTAGTAGTAGATACTGATGGATCATTTGGAGAGATGGATTTGAATAGTGAAGTGGAGTTTAGTGTTCTTGTTCATTGAGAAGAACAGCCTGCGTTTATTGCTATATACTCCTATTCTAAAATAAAAATTGCTATATACTAGTATTCGTCAGTCGTCTGTTACATATTTGACTGGGTGATAACCAAATTTATCATAAAATCCATTTTTCCAATAGCAATAAGCATATGCATTACTTCTGCGAATACACTGTCTGATATGAATCAGAATCCAACAATTTTTTTTTGGCTCTTTCTAGTTGGTACGAACCCCACATCAACTGTAATACTAAAAACCGACCATAAATCTTGCTGCCTCTCTCGCTCTCGCCCGCGTTTAGCTTGCAACCACTGACCGCCGGTGCCGCATCTAATCAACTGCTGTCACTACCTGCATCTGGAGATCTTTCCATTCATGAGCTCGACGGCGGTTGCCCCCTCTGTTGGTGAGCTAGGCGGCAGCCCCCTCCCTTCACTAGCTGTCTAGCTCAATGCCTGGTCACACCACCACCCGCGCCAAGAAGATTTTGGATTTTGCAATTTTTTCTTAATTTTCCGTTTATTTTTGTAAGGCAGGGATTTTTGTTGGCTCTTTTTATTCCAAACAATTGGGTGGAATTTCCCAAGGGGATCCCGTGACACCCAAAAGGTCCCTCCTGTGGATGTTCTTCCCTGTTTTTTTTCACCCCTAGCTCTCAAACAAGCCCATAAACGTTGTTTATTTTACTTATGATCATACACTTCCGTCTTCCGTGTGCATAAATATTTTGGTATGTGTATCTTGATTTAGAAACTGTAGCATCTTAAAATATGTTCCTCTCATATACACAGTTCAGTCTGAGAAGATTCCAGCTCTTGGTTTCAAGTATTGTCTACTCAGCATTTAGGCCATGATCGATCAACTCCATGTTGTTAACACCATTCACAGTTAGCCTACAAGTTCATAACAGGTGTTTTCTGTCTATTTCAGTATTACAGCATGCACATGATGACTTCTGCAAGCGGATGTGCAAAGTTGGATTACCTTAGTTCGCAGGAGCCTGGTGATGAATCACAGATCAACGCTATTGACATTGTGGATAGGCTGCTAGTAGAAGATGATATAGAAACTTATCAGCAAATAAGCATCGACCAGACAACGAGGGCAAAGTCGGCTTCTACTTTAGGTTCAGATATAGCTCAATGCCTGGCCAAAAGGGCTAGGTGCAGTTCCCCACTAAAAAAGGCTGGAAATTTTGACTGGGTTGATACCCCCACTGTTGATGATTGCAGAACCAGTATTATTTCCATGGAAAATACAGTAGATCGTGCTAATAATCAAGTAGATCGTGCTAATAATCAAGTGAAACACGGTGGCTGTGGATCAAGTACCAGGGCTTGGCCCATACTAGAATGCATTGATGAGGACTTGGGTACTAATTGTCTGAAGAAACCGGAACCATTTTGTGGTACTGATGATTTATACCAAGAATATGATATTGGGCCAAATACTCAGATGGCAGCTGAAGCCATGGAAGCATTGTTCAATGCTTCAACTGTCAGTTATGATGTCAAGGAGAATGAACGTCCTGAAGATTCTGTTGTTAAAAATATGACAAAAGGAACCAAAGTTGATAAGACATGTGCAGTTCATTCACCAATTCAAAAGAGAAAGGTAAACTTCTTGCGTCACAGATCAGGAGTGGCAACAGAATACAAGCAAATCAAGGTAGATGATACAGTAAGGGAAAATGGTGAAAGTTCAGTCTCTCATACAAACACATCACAAACCAGGAAGTATACGAAACAGATGGCAGGGAAAGCAAAAAGAAACATCAGCAGTGGGATTACTCAAAGAGACATAGATCATGAGGTGTCAGAAGTAATCACAAGATCTGGTACAAATGACTCAAATATTCCTCTTTCACTAGATACAGATGCTTCAATCCATCCTAAAAGGAGGAGGACATATATATTTACCTCGGGAAGCTCAAAAATTGAGTTCATTGAAGCTATCAAGCCAACGGCACTTAGAGCCAAAACTACAGAAGTAAAACAGCTTTCAACAGCTAACACAGTAAGCGTATCTGATCAAGATACCACAAGTGGCTTGAGAATGAGTCAACATTCTTCTTTTGCTGATCATGAAGCATCAGCAGGTAGTTCATACTTCAATCCACTTGCAGAAACTTTTACTGTAGGGCTTGAAAAACAGTCAATACCTGAGAAGAAGGGTCATGACTCTAGTATGATGCCCAGTGTACCGCTGAGAGAGCTAAATGGTGCAGGGCCCCAAGCTAGGACACGTACATCAGAAACACTGAAGAGAGTCCTGAAATCACCAGGTTCCAGAGAACTTGCTAACCTCTTTAGAAATGAAGTATCTCCAGTATTGCAATCTAGCAGGCGTAGGAGAAAGCATATGTCCACAGTCCGTGTACTACTTAGCCAAAGTATGGGCAATGAAACCCTCAACGATCAAACAAAGGTACCTTCCATTTCTTAATTGCACAAACTACACAGAGTAATGAAAGGTCTCTCAATGGTTCTCACCTCTTAAAACTCTATTTGGCCATTGGCAGATTTTGATACATTTTGGATTATCAGTGGCAACAACTATTTCAGAGGCTACACACTTTGTTGCTGAAAAGTTTGCGCGCACAAGGAACATGCTAGAGGCAATAGCTATGGGCATACCTGTAGTCACACCGGCATGGCTTGAATGCTGCAGGGAAGCTAGGAGTTTCGTTGATGAGAAAAGATACATTCTGAGGGATATAAAGAAGGAAAAGGAGCTAGGCTTTAGCATGCCTGTCTCACTAAGCCGAGCTTGCAAAAAACCTTTGTTAGAGGTGATATTTTAGTTTATTAGCTTGAAAAATATAATCAAAATGAGAACAAATACTAGCAATTTTTGGCAATTATATTATCTTGATGCCAAGAGACACTTTAACTTCAGTATGCCAAAATATGAAATGTTTATGTTACCTAAAAATTTATTGAATTTCCAGGGTAGAAGAGTGCTAATCACACCAAATGCTAAACCTAGCAAGGAGCTTTTGAAAAGTTTAGTAGTGACTGCTCATGGCAAGGTATACGCTTGTTATATACCTCTGTTCAAATCAATCTGAATTTTCTTTTGGAGCACTCTCCTTGTCTTTGGTAATCTACCCTTTGTTGCATTCATTTATTCTGTGTTGTCATCTCAACTATCTCCAGATTTTAGATGGTACTTGTTTCTGCAACAGTATGAACTTTCCAGCTGCTTAGAAGTTAATGCACATAAAGGACTTCAATTCTTCACATTGTTATGTAAAGTGCACAAAAATCTGGAGGCATGGTGTTTGTGATGCAACAACAAATACGAGTAGGATCAACGTGGATTACCATCAATCTGGAACATTTTCTAGTGACCTGTGTTTTTTACAATGGAGATTTCTAGTGACATGTGTTTAATTCAATTTTGTTGTTGCCAATATTACTGATTTGGTTTCAAGATATAGCTAAAAGGTGTGATGAAAGTTATCAAATGATTTGTGGTTCGTTTTTAATTGCATTTTCTGTGTTAAGAACACTACTTCATTACATGCCAATATGTTAGGATCCCATACTTGGATACATAATTTCCATTTCTTAAATTGCTTGCACAACGATTACATTTGTTGGTTTGCCAGGTGTTGGAGAGAAACGCAATGTCCAAGATGAAGAATAGAAGTTTAATGGGAGCTTTTGTAATCTCTTGTGAACAAGACTACAAAATATGCGTGCCATTCATTAAGAACGGTGTGTGCTACGCTCCCTGTACCTAATAAAGTTCTGGGGCTTACTCCATTTGTCGTAAACCGCTGGTTGATGTTGTTGCACCGTTGCAGGTTTTGAGGTGTTTGAATCAGAGCTTGTGCTTAATGGTATTGTCACCCAGAAGCTAGAATTTGAAAGGTACGCTCTTTCTCGTCAGATTGTAGCGTTATCATTTCCAATGGAATGAACATCAAGCCATGCCTGATAACTCAACTCCCAACTGGTGGCCGTGGCTTCTATCTTGCAGGTATCGTCTTTTTTCAGGATAAAACCGTGTGAAGTGTCCGCGAGTCTTGATAAGTTAGGTACTATGCAACAAAGCGTATTATTGTACATAAATCCTTATTATATTCCTCTAGTTACTCGTATTCGTATGTTTCCTCGCAAATTTGCGAACGCTTGTTGCAAGTATTTATCCCTGCAGCCTCTTCTTGGCATGACTATTTCTGTGGGTAGACACCAAGCTCTTGTGTGAAGAAGAATGATGATGTCATTAACATGGTTACTCATTTACGTGTCATTGTGGATGAATAGTTCAAGTTCTGGGCTTCTTGCATGATAGTGAGAGCCTTGCCCAACTCGAAACATGTGAGTTACTGTGGCAGGTAATTGCCGAAGTGGATGGGTTCTCTGGTCACTTTTAACGCCCTCTTGATACACATAGCTCCGCCCCAGAAACCTGTGCATCAGCTAGTTGCAATCAGCTCTAAACATTTGTTCGAGCCAAGGAGCGTGTCATCGTGTCGACAGCCAAATGACTTTTTTGCCTCATCTTAATAGGATCCACACGGATTCTCTGGTGAATGATTGGACGGATTATAGACGGAAGAAAATTGCTTATTTGGATGAATAAAATATTATAAAGCTAATGAAAAACTTAGAGAAAATTAGTTAGACAACTATGAGAGAATATTTTTTATTGAAATTGTATTTTTAAGGGTTAGTGTGTGCTTTGTGTATGTATACGTCTGTATTGTGTTTCTTAAAAAAAAATAGTTTTTTGGATAACGCTCCTCATCAGTCGATCGATCCGAAAAAAATATCACTCTCTAAACTTTTCAACCAACTACCTACTCTTTTATCTTAGCTTTCTTTTCACTTCATTCATACATACATGTCTCAATCTTCAAAATAATTATTTTTTCTGAACTATTTATCCAATTCTGAGTTTTTTTTAAAAAAATCTTTTGCCACTTTGCCTACGTGAGTTACTATATGTGGTAGCCAGTGTGGACCAGTGATATGCAATGTCTGTTTTGCCCCTCGCCTTCGTTTCTTTCCTTGGAGATGAAACTCCCAATTTAACCAGCCGTCTCTCCTCTCCGAACCCGTTCGCTTGGCGGATCAACTCGTTGGATGCAAATCCAATTCCGATCAGGAGTAGGCATTCACTCTCGTTTCCTGCCGATATAACTGAGCGCTAGATTGGCCATCGACCACATCACCAACAACTCTCGCCGCCTCACACTCGCAGATCTGACAGTTGATTTGGGGAAAAAAAAATCAAAAAATAAGGAGAAAATCTTTTCGCCGCCGACGAGGAGGAGAGGGATGTCGCGGCCGAGGACGACGAGATGCGCAAAGCGGCCTGCGCCCCAGCTGGCCGTGGCTCCGTGCGCCGCCACCGCCAAGCGCCGCCGCCTCGCGCCCCCCGAGTCGCCGTGGGCGTCGTTGAACCCCCACCTCCTGCGGCTGGTCGCGGAGCGGGCGCTCGCCAGCGACCTCCTCGACTACGTCCGCCTCCGCGCCGTCTGCGCCGCCTGGCGCTCCGCCACCGCCTGCCCGCGCGGCCGCGGCATCACCGACCCGCGCTTCCACCCGCGCCGCTGGATGATGTTCCCCGAGGGCCACGGCCTCCACCCCGGCCACGCCAAGCTCTGCGGGTTCGTCCGCTTCTTCAACCTCTCCACCGGCGCCCTCGCCCGCGCCAAGCTCCCGCTCTTCCAGGACCACATGGTGCTCGACTCCGTCGACGGCCTCCTCCTGCTGCAGCGGGACCACGACACCGCCATCCGCCTCCTCCACCCCTTCACCGGCGACATCGCCGACCTCCCGCCCCTCGAGACCCTCCGGCCGCAGATGGGTAACACCACAAACTCCGTTCTGTGGAATTACAACGAAGAGAAGCACAGGATAGGTTTCCTCAGAGATGTCTGCGCTTCTGTCAGTGTTAACGACACTGGCAGCATCACTGTCATGCTGGCCTTCCACCTGTTCAACCGGGTAGCTTTCGCCGCCTCCGGCGACCTGCAATGGACTCTGTCCAAATGTGACTTTGGGCGCCCCTGCTGGAGGACATTGTCATACCAAGGGAAGCTGTTTATGGTGAAGGCTAAGCACGATATAACCGGCAATTCAGACATTCTCCAGATTGATCCACCCAATGATCAGGATGCTGAAGGCTCTCCTTTGCCAGAGAAGGAGCTGGCACCGAAGCTGGTTGCAACAATTCCTTGGCCCTTGTTTTCTGGCAGAATGCGACTCGGAGATACTGATAATTGGCCATGACAGTAGACCCACATCATTAGACTCACAGACCATGCTGCTGCCTTTTGCCTACAACGACATTGGAAATTACACTCACACTTCAGTGTATAGGATTTCTGACCTTACCTCAGGAAGATTTAGTCCGGTGGCGAGCATTGGTGACCATGCCTTGTTCATTGGTCCACGGACTATCTGTGTCTCCTCTAAGGCACTTCCTACCATTTTCTGTGGTGATACTGGTGGTTATATATTTCACACTCCTCCAACGGAATTGTTCTTTACGCAATACCACCTCAGCAGTCGTACCTGGTCACCTCTGATTGATGGAAGCATTGGAAATTCACCTCCACCTAGGCCGTATAGCCTCATTCACCATATCTTAACATGTTGCTATCGTAAATATTGGTAAGTGTCTTTACTTCATTGATGTTCCTTCGTTGCCTTTCATTCTACCTGGCATGCTAATTGTTTCTTTTCTCATGCTTATAGGAATAAGGGGCTGATTTTTTACAGGGAGACAACACCTTCGTGGCGTGTTAAGCGAAATTGCCGAGTTGGTGTAAGTCTTATTTCTGATATCATGCCTCTTTTCTTATGCAAACACTTGAATCCTACTTATTTTTGACTTTGCTGGTTCATTTTATCTTTTTTTTCTAGGGCTAAAAGACTTGCAATACGGAGTTTGGAACACAAATCCTTTGTGGCGTGTAAAGCGAAATTGCCGAGATGGAGTAAGTTTTACTCCGTATTTCGGATCTCTTGAGTATGCAAATACTATGTTTGGCACAGCTCCAACTCCAACTCCACCTCTACCGGAGTTGTAGCTCAGCCAAATAGTATCAGCTCCACCTAAAATAGGAGCGGAGCTGAGTAGAGCTCTCTTACACAATGTACTAAAGATGTGGAGCTGGGTTTAGGCAGCTCCACAACTCAACTCTAGACCCAACTCCTGAAGCAAAAATTAGGAGTTGGAGCTCAGCCCTAATACGCTTGCCCTACTTCTAATCTAATTAATGGTATTTCCATTTTTCTCTCTTTCTAGGCCTGAAGGACTATTGTGGAGTTAAAGTATACGATCCTATTTTGTCGCTGTCAAAAACTCCAAAACCCTCAACTATATATCTGAACTTTCTGAATCCATTTCGGGATTACGCTACGATGGAGAAATCTTTAAATTGGAGCTCAAATTCATGAATATGAGGAGAAGTCGGCTTGAACATCGTGAAGATGGAGAATTTGTAATCTCTTTGGTGAAGATGGAGAATGTGTAATTTCTTATTCTAAGAGATGATATAACACGTCAGCAAGAATTTGCTGCATAAAAGAACCTGGTTGCACAAAATAGAATAGTTGAGAGGCTCAAACCAACAAAGTAAGGGTGCATGCATGCCCTCAATTGAAAAAAAAAAAACGAAATGGCAAGTACATGCTCTTGTTATAGTTCAATTTTGTCTAACTGAATTCTATCCCTTGGATCAAAACAATGACAACTTATTATCACTACCAAATCTGAGGGGGAAAAGGAAGACGCAATGACAAAACCTACTCTTTGGAGTTAAAACTACGAAGTTTGTGTGAAAAACTGAATGCCTTCCGTTCGGGAGGAAAAAAAAAACTGAGTTAAACTACGAAGTTTGCATGCAAACTCATCTCCTTCTTTATGAAGAAAACGATGATCAAAATGCCTGCAAAAATCAAACCGCACTCGGGCCGGTGGGGATCGGCCGGTATCCGTCGTGACGATCAGAAGCGTCGCTGCCGGATTCGACCGGGATGCACTTCAAGATGGCGCCGATGACCAAGCCGACCGACCCGATCAGCACGCTCGTCAGCCACAGCTTCCCGCTGAGATGCACCGTGTTGGCGAAAGTCCCAAGGAGCTCCACCATGATCACCTGGAACCCCGCCGTGACGCCGACCACCGCCGAGAAGATCCAGCTGCTGAAGATGCCGCTGAAAACGTTTATCTTCTCCATCTCCCTGCTGTTCACCTCGTTGAAAACCTAGCACAAATCAACAGAAATTGTAGCATTAAAAAGGAACAAACACGAGACTGAATTGAACCGAACTGAGCAATCTGACACTACCCAGTTCTTTTCAGCGATCTTTTGCTGTGGATATTTGCTCCACACTTCTAAAAATATGATTTATAAAAAAAAATCTATGTATTGTTTAGATCACTTCTCTAAAGTATTTATAAATTTTATTTCTCAAAATATTAATTCATTGTGTTAATCAAGTAAACAATCCATCTCAATAATCCACGCAAAAAAACTGTTTGAAACAGTTCGTACCTGGCAGAAGACAAAGGTGTTGAAGACGAAGGTGTTGAGTAGGCTGTCAGCTTGAGGGCCATTGATCTGGAGGAGGCTCTTCCCTCTGAGGAGGAGGACGCCGAGCACGACCAGCTGGTAGATGCTCTGCCCGACGATGTTCCTCCACATCACCTTGGTGATGAAGTTGTCGCCGCGACCCACCGGCGGCCTCTTCATCATCGCGTCGTTCGGCGGCTCCGTCGCCAGCGCCAGCGCCCCCAGTGTGTCCATGATCAGGTTCACCCACAGCAGCTGCACAATCGTCAGCGGCGCACTCCCTGAAAAGAACAAACTCATCAGAAATCAGAACAAGAATTCTTATACCTGACTAGAAGAAATTTTGTCAACTTTTTGTAAGAAATTTCTCAAATTCTTATACGTACCTGTGAAGGAGGCAGAGATGAAGTTCACCATCAGGGCGACCACATTGACGGTGAGCTGGAACTGCACGAACTTCTGGATGTTGATGTAGACAGAGCGACCCCATTTGGCCACATTGATAATGGTCGAGAAGTTGTCGTCCATGATGATCACATCAGCGTTCTCCTTGGCAACCTGATGAACAAGCAAAAACCCAAAACATTCATCAAGTCAATCAAACTCCAACCTAAAATTTTGCAACAAAGGGGCAGTAAATAGTAGTAGTACGAACCTCTGTTCCAGCGATGCCCATGGCGAGGCCGATGTCCGCCTCGTGCAGCGCCGGCGCGTCGTTGGTGCCGTCGCCGGTCACCGCCACCACCTCGTTGAACATGCCCCTCAGGTTCGTCACCAGCGTGTGCTTGTCCAATGGCAGCGACCTCGCCATCACCTACAATATTCAGATCAGCTCTCCGTGCTGCAAAATTCTTCAGGTGAGAAGAGCTCTCTCGGATTTCAAGAATCAGCTACGTGCCTGGATTTTGGGTATGATCTCTCTCATCTGGTCGGGATCCTTGTTCCGGAACTCGGGCCCTTCGATGGCGATGCCGTCGTCGGTCAGGATGCCGCACTCCTTGGCGATCGCCTTCGCTGTGTTGATGTTGTCGCCGGTGACCATGCGCACGTTGATGCCGGCGGCGTGGCACGTCGCCACGGCCTCCCGGACGCCGGGGCGGAGCGGGTCCTTGATGCCGAACACGGCGATGAGCGTGTACCCTTCGCCGGGGATGTCGCCGCCGCCGCCGTCGACGTCCTGGTAGGCGAGGCAGAGCGTGCGCAGCGCCTCGCACGCGAACGCGTCGATGGCGCTCGCCACCCGCTTCGCCTTGGCGTCCGTGAGCTTCTCGACGTTCCCGGTGCCGTCGAGGACGAGGCTGCACCGGCTCAGGACGACCTCGGAGGCGCCCTTGAGGAACGCGCGGGGGCGGCCGCCGGCGCTCGGGGACGCGATCACCACGGCCATCGTCTTCTTCACCGAGTTGAACGGCTCCACCTTGAGCTTCCCGGCGCCGGTGTGCTCGATCCTGGCGCGCTTCTCCACCGCGAGCCCGAACTCGAGGATGGCCGTCTCGGTGGGCGTGCCCATGATGGTGTGCCTGCCGTCCTTGCCACGGACGACCTCGGAGCCGGAGCAATGGAAGACGCCCTCGAGGAGCACCTTGGCGAAGGTCTCGGACATCGACGAGGTGAGCTGGTCGAATCCCTTGGCGTTGCTCATCGTCTGCGCGGCGCCGGACGCCCAGATCTTCTCGACGGCCATGTGGTTGGTGGTGAGCGTGCCGGTCTTGTCCGTGCAGATGCAGCTCGCCGACCCCATCGTCTCGCACGCCGAGAGGTGGCGCACGAGCGCGCGCTCCTGCATCAGCTTCTTCATGGCGAACGCGAGGCTGAGCGTGACGGCGAGCGGGAGCCCCTCCGGCACGGCCACGACGATGATGGTGACGGCGACGGCGAAGAAGTTGAGCACCGCGAGCGCGTCCACCATCCGCCACCGCAGCAGCCCGCCCGGCGCGCCCGCCTTGCCGAGCAGGAACCTCGCCATGAGCACCGTGAACGTGAGCACCGCGAACGCCAGCCCGATCTTGCCGATGATGGTGGCCACGCCGTTGAGCTTCACCTGCAGCGGCGTCTCGTCCTCGCCGCCCTGGCTCAGCGTCTCCATCAGGTTCCCCCACTCCGTCCGCATCCCCACCGCCGTCACCAGCATCCTCGCCGACCCGTCCTGCACCTTGGTCCCTCCGAGCAAGAACCGGTTCGCCGTCGACACGTGCACCGGCTCGCTCTCGCCGGAGAGGCTCGACTCGTCGACGACGAACGAGTAGCCATCAATGAACAACCCGTCGGCCGGCACCTGGTCGCCGATGGACAGATGCACGATGTCGCCGACGACGATGTCGTAGATGGACACCTTCTGCCGGTAGCCGTCGCGGGTGACCTGCACGTCGATCTTCTTCTTCTCCTTGTCCAGGTCCCTGAACTGCAGCGACTGCTTGTAGTCGCTCGCCGCGGTGATCATGACGACGAGGAGGATGGTGAGCATGATGCCGACGCCGTCGTACATGCCGCTCGGCCACCCCTCGGTGGCGAGGCCGATGGCGACGGAGACGGCGGCGCAGAAGGCGAGCAGCAACAGCGTCATGTCCTGGCTGGCGTCCCACAGAAACATCCAGAACGTTCTTGGCGGCTTCTCGGTGTACTGGTTGGCGCCGTACACCTCGGCGCGGAGGCCGGCGTCGTCGGACTTGACGCCGTCGGCGAGGGAGACGGCCACCTTCCGGGCGATGCCGTCGACGCCATTGTGGAATCTCAAGCTCTTGGTGTCGTGGCCGCGCACGATGGAGGCGAGCTCCTCGGCGCTGACGGAGAAGCCGCATTGCCGGGCGAGCTCCGGCAACGGGTGCTCCGTCTTGCGGACGGCTGAGGAGGATCGGAGCATCGCCATTGTTACAAAATCAAATCGGAGTGATAAATTTCGAGCAAAATTGAAAGCAAACGTTTCTTTTTTTTTTGTTTTGTTTTTTTGAGGACGGTTATCTGTACGTACCATCGATGAACTGAAGTGCAGCTTTCTGAACGAAGAGTGCAACACGAAGCTTCTCCTGTGGAATATATCAAAGGGGAAGATCAGTATAGCAAATTAACATAGATTGTTTCAGGTTTTCGAAGTTAATTTGACTGTGTTTCAGAAGGAGTAGAGTTGTGTTGGGTTGAACAGGCAGAATTACAGGGTGTACCATCAAGTTAATGAACTTATTTCCAGAGGGAGATGCTAATTAAAACCATGTGGTACTATGTTCTTTGTTAATGCGAATGGACGAGTTTTTTCTTATGCCAAGGATGTAACGTTCATATTAATTATTTTAAATTCAGAGCTCCTGTTTTGTAACCAATGCATACATACGTCAGTTTTTTTTATTCAGTCATATGCTATAATGCCAATTAAGATCCTACATTCAGACTAGTAGAATGGAAAGAATATTTTCTTCATGACAATACCTTCTAAGTTTCCCTCTCCTTCTTTTGGGGCGAATTTTAATTTTGATTTTTAAGAGTAGTTCTAGGCAAACTAGTTTTTTTTACCTAGTCTTCATATAACCATGAAAAAAATTTGTCGAGTAACAAAGGCGCCAAAAATATCGCATAGAATTCAAAATCAGCATCAATTCGAGAATAATCTACAGCCTAGCCAAACAGGCACAAAACTTTATGAGGAGAATGATTTTACGCTCCTTGATATGGTAGTGGGAGGTACCATATTTTTCATGGCAAAATTTGTTATTTCTTGGTAACTCTGGCAACTAGGACTAAAATTTTTTTGTTATCTCTCAAAGACTATAAAATTTATTTTATGAGGAATAAATAGCAAGAGCAAAGGCTTCGACACTATATATACTAGAACAATTAATGCTATATTGGTGGGTGAATTCCTTTTGTGCCACTAAAAGTTTGCCCAAATCATCATGTGGCATTCCCTCTTTGAATGACATGTGGGTCCAAGGTCCAGATGTCGGTAAGGGCCTGTTTACTTTGATGCCATTTTCAACCTTATCAAATTTTGGTAAAGTTGCCAAAAAAGTGGCCACATTTAGTTTGCTGCCAAATTTTGGTAACTATATAAGAAATACTGCCAAAATTTTGGTAAGTTGCCAAAATTTTGGCAATGCCAAATTTTGGTATGGTTTTTTTTGACATCAACAGGCCCTAAGACATCAATGACAAATACTCCAAGGTCCAAGGTCCAGAAGTAGGAGACATTGTAAACTTTTCAATGGAAAATTTTAATACAATTAATAAGTATTCAAAACATGGAAACCTGACTTTTAATGTAGCTTAATTCTGTCATGTACGTTAACTGCCAAAGAAAAGAAAGACGACCAAATTAATATTGTATAATGTCAGCCATAAACTGAATTTTGTACACATCCATTTTAATTTGTGGATCAGATTGTAATGGAACACATATTTCTTTCCTGATGCAGGGGGTGGATCAAGGCCTGGGCTCACCGGCGTATCACACCACTACAATGCCTTGTATTTCTAGTGTTTAAAGGTGTCTATAATATATTTATTCGCACACGTGTGCCAAGGCTCTAGCAGCCTCATCATTTGGCATATTTTCTCATATTTGCAAACGAAAATCAATTTGTGAATATAACTTTTATATATGTGTTTTTAGCGATCTAAAAGCAAAAGCTGAAAAATAAACTTCGATGAAAAAAACCCAAAATCAGCTCCAAATTTAACGTTGAAAATTCAAATTTTTGTTGATAAGCATATGAATATGCCAAACAATGAGGCCATATAATTATTTTTTTCGCCACTATCCTAATGGGAGATACCTCAGAGTTTTATGTACATCCTACCTTACCGAGTCGATCCAAAACAATTTTTTTCGCCACTATCCTAATGGGAGATACCTCACGGTTTTATATACATCCTACTTGACCAAGTTGATCCAAAACAGTGAGACTCGGATTTATTGGATTTGAGTCATTTTAGTTTTGTTGTACAAAATATAAAACTATACTCTAACTAGGTGTATAACATTTATGAAATCTAACATGTAGGATCAACTACATAGACCAATGCCATGTTGGTCCACGCCATTCCCACTCTATCATGCTTCAAAGTTGCATGTAATTCCTGATGTGAGGCGTGAGGTGTGTCCGTGTGTGGAGCATGCACGCAGATGACGCGTGCATGCTCGATCGTGCATTGCAGATTGCAGAATTCAGATCTAATTAAGTGACGCATGCAGTGATCGATGCAAAAAAATATTTTCTTTATTTAATATTATATAAGTTGTTTTGATTTATTTTTTAAGTTATTTATTTTAAAGTTAGATCAAGTTTATGAAAAAAATATAGCAACAACATTTAGTACTAAATTAGTTTTATTAAAGCTTAAAAAATAAAAATATATCTTTTATAAATTTAGTTAAAGCTAAAGTAGTTTGATTTCAAAGAAAATTCAAAATTACATGTAATATGAAAAGGGATAGTAGAAGGCAAAAGGGATAGTAGAAGGCAAGATGGAGATGGAGGTAGGCGATCGCCGGCGACGACGATGGAATTGAAGAGCAGGTAATGTACCTGGATCTTGCGGCGCTGGGTCTCGGCCTGCGAGCGCTTGTCGAGGTCGGGGACCATCCGGAAGCGGCGGCGGCGGTTCTTGACGAGCGTGCCGACGGCATCCCGCCACCGGCGCTGCGCCTCCTCCGACGGGTTCTTCGCCGGCACCTCGAAGCTCTTCAAGAACTCCATCGACTTCTTCCGGATGAACGACATGATGATAGCTAGATCGATCGATATTTCAAAAACTCTCTTCTTCGATTAATTGATCTCCCTTTTACCTTTTCTCGATGTGTCCTCGATCGATCGCTTCTATGTATCTACGTGCTAATCACTAGCAATCTGGGATTAGGTTAGGCTATACTGTCTCTCCCCTCCATGACGACCATGATTTTTTCCTAGTGATGGCCCTCTTCTTCTGTGAATGAATGAACCGCCCTTCCTTTGCTTGTTTTGGTTTTTGGTAATCTCGTTGCGGCGCATGTCACGCGTGTAGACCCGATTAACCCGGCGATTAGTTGGACAGGATCAAAACTCTAAACTTGCTTTGTTAACTCAAAATTACTGCTGCTCTCTATAGCCCGATCCGTGACAATCTCTACGGCCCAAACATATCCCGGGTAAACATAGCAAAGCCAACGCGCTACCAAATTTAGATTGCTTTTGTTTCTTTTCTCTTTTTTTTTAGCACAACAATATTTTTTTTTTGAAAAAAAAGAAAAATTCAATGCAAGACCCATGGTAAAAAATTGACATAAAAGGCAGTGCACAAGATTTGAAGTCTTTGTACTATAAACAATAATTATACTCTGGTGGCAAAATTTGATAGACAAAAAAAATTTGACACTTGTTTGTGCCTTGATCCTAAATTAGTCTGTTTTTTTTTCTAGTGCAACAGACGGAGCTGGGGACAAATAGTTCTACGATAGTACAATTATGTATAGTTTGAATTCCTGGCAGAAAAATATATATATTAATGGTTGTAAAAGTCTAACGCTGACTTTGAGATCGATACTAGTAATATACTCCCTCCGTCCCAAAAAACCTCATGAATCCCCTTTGTCCAGGTTGAGTTCTTTTGGGACGGAGGGAGTATGTTTTTGGTCACCATGATAATGAGGTTGTCATTTGAGAAAGAACTTCAGACTTTTAGAATGAGGCTTCATGCATGCTTGAACATCTTCATGCTTAGCCAATGCAAATAGACAGCCACGATTATCACTGGGAGTGTCAACGGTATGAGCAGGCAGTAATACCTGTAAATATAAGCAGAAAACTAATTTAGGTGATTCCGGTGCAACCGTACATCAATGCCCTATGCAGTAAAAGAACATATCTATGAAAACAGTGAATGATGCTGAACATCTGTTCTGTCCTTGTTTTTACTTACCTATCGTTTTGGATTGCTGACAGAAACCGGTTTTCATATGGTGGAAGCATCTTGGTCAAAACCGCAGCATAGAAGAAACCCACAAATAATATGATGCCAAATGCGATGAATGCCGACCCAATCAGCTGGTCCCTATGCATCTTTAGATCAACCTGTTTGACCTTTGGTGTGCAATCTCCCGCTCCTAAATAGATGCAGGCAATGGTGAATCAAGAAACTAAAAATATCAAGTCAGGTACTAAATGAAGTTTGAGGAATCGTAAACAGGATTTACAAGTATGCCGATAGCCAAAAAAGAAAGAACATGACCATAGTGTAAAAGAAAAGGAAGGTGCTTTAATGAAATGTGTTGAATTTCACTGGGTGTCTAAAATGTTTACTCACTGAATGAATCACCGCAATATCAATTTTTTACAGTTCTTATACAGGAGATCCAAGTGCCACCATAAGGACTGTTTTGACTTCCTACGGAAAATTACATAACCTCTGATGATAAAAATATTTCTCTAGGTGACACTCAAATTCTACCTGAAGATAATTTGGTCAGAACAGGCTGGAAAGTGGATAAATGCCATTGTTGTGGTGTAGCACTACTCATGTCCCCTTGGCAAAGTTTACTAGGAACATATGTAAGCTGTTCATCTTGCTTGAACATGTATTAATTGTAGTAAACCAGTGATAGTTGGCATATCTGCAATCTGTTGGTCAAATATGGAAGGCACAAAATTGGCCGTTTTGAACACAAGCTTCATGCCCACCCAGTTCCGGTGGACTTCTTATATTCACCATCGGTTAATCTATTGGGCTAAAAAAAAATATGCAGTGGGGACGTGCAGGAGAAAAATGTGAGAAGTTTACATGATCAGTTTCAGCATCAGCTTCAGTTAGGAACTGCAAAATGTTACTAAGAGTTTTAGAAGAAAAAAAGGAAGAGTAAAATTAAATGTTGTGGATTTTGCACGATCAGTTTCAGCATTGCCTTTTCAGATCAGAGCATAATCTTTTCAGTTCAGAGCAGCACAAATGTGCCAGATGTTCAACAGAGGCAAGACTGCAGAAGTGCAGGCCGCGGCTACTTCTCTGAGGCATTGCGTCGAACACTTTGCGCTCGTAAGGTTGGAGCAACAAGCAGCAACTCAGCCACACCCATCACGCGTCGTCGCCCAACCGGGAACGAGAGAGAAGAGCCTAATTCCGCGGAGAAAACCTCGACAAGGGGAGGGAGAGAAAGAAGATAAGAGATCGAGCGGCCGGCGGGCGGCCATACGCGCCTACCTGGTATCCGTCAAACTGTTGGGCGGCGCGTGCAATCGTTGTGGCGTTCTCCCCGCCTTGCGAGCTTGTCGCGTGTGGTGGGCGCGCGGTGCACCGGCACGCCGCCGCCTTGCCTCGGTCTTATCGCGTGTGGCGCGCCGCCGCCTCCGCCGCCGGTGCCTAGGCGGCGCACCAGCCCAAGTGCCCAACTATGGCAAGAAGATGAATGGAAAGAAGATACAGGACGGGACGGCCCGTTTGTGAGTTCGATGACTTGCTGCGAATTGAGTTCTCTGTGCAGTACTGATGGTTTCTTCATATCGCTACAGCCCTAACCTCTCCCTCTCATAAAAAATTCAATTCCAACTATTTACCTTAACACACACTTGAAACCTCGCTGTCTCATAAATAATCCAATCCAATTCGGAATAATCCAATCCAATTCTAATTATTTTTACCACTTGAAACCTCACCGTCTCATAAATAATCCAATCCAATTCTAACTATTTATTTTTAGTTGAACACATGCGTGAAACCTCTCCATAAATAGTCCAATCCAATTCTAACTATTTTTACTTGAACACATCCGTGAAACCTCTCCTTCTTATAAAAAATCAAATAGCTATTTACTTGAACAAATGCTTGAACTTCCTATAAAAAAATCAAATAGCTATTTACTTGAACAAATGCTTGAACTTCCTATAAAAAATCAAATAGCTATTTACCTGAGCACATGATATGCTAGCATGTACACATATGTAGTTAGGATTAGTTTTTTTTTTTTGCATAGTAGTACATATACCTAATTTGAGCTGTTACAAAATTCTACGACGCGCGAGTGGGCAGATCACAAGTGTTGCACAGAATTAAGCCAAATGTCAGTCCCACAACACTCTTGGATGCAAAAAAACATACTCATTCACATTCAACAGTTTTTCGATAATAGAAGCCATGGAGCATGCAGGCATGTGTAGCGAGACCAGTGAATGAAAAAGGCATATTAAATAGCAAACAGTCGATCTTATCAAAGGATGATATAGGCCTTGAAGTTTCGTAACACTACCTACCGCTCTCAAGATAGCATAACCAAGGAGGAGGGTTCATCCTATCAATGCGCCCTCAACATTAAAATTTAACCCACAAGTTCCATCCCCACCACAACGTTTCGTGATTCCACTAGTTCGTCAGCTCCATGATGGCAGTGACAATGTCACCGTTAGCAGCCTTAAGCGCCTTCACCGCCCTCGATCTCGACACGGTGGCCTGTGTCATCACCAGTTCAATGTCCTTCGGCTCGACGCCAGACTCATCGACCTCCTCGTCATCCTGAGCTGCTGCAGAAGGCTCGGCCTTTGAGATGACGTTACTCAGGTCAGGTGCCTTGAACTGCTCTGCAGCTTGAGTCTGCAGCTGCGAGCTCAGATCCTCGATCTTCGCCTCACCGAAGATGACGTAGGTGTCTGAGTTTGGGCTCTTGAAGACATCTGGTTTAGAGATGACGAACAGAATCTGGTAGTGCAGGGAAAAGTTAAGCAAAATGCAATGGTATATAACAATTCTGTGAGCCTACAAGAAACAATGGCATAACAGTGATTAAGCAGCTCACGTTCTTGCTCTTTTTGATAGTGACACGGCTCACACCAGTGATGGTCTTCATGCCAAGTTTCTGCATGGCTTTCCTGCTCTTTTTCTCGCTCCTACTCTGCTTAGACCTTCCACTAGCATCACCTCCTGCTCCTGCAAAGCATAAAGGAAAGCCATCAGCATTTAGCAAACACTGGACAGTACGTAGCAAACACTGGACAGTAAGTCTACAATACCACATAGAAGTATAATTTTTCTGAAGCCTTTGACTGTTTTCGAGTAACCGTGAAACAGAAATTGGGTTCTAATGATAACAGTTCTTGGCTGGGGATTTATAATTGTAAATTTGAACTGTGAACTATATATCCTCTTAGATTGGCCTGACATCAAAGGCACAAATACTAAACTCCTAGTGAAACAAATATGGTATCACTTATGATATTATATACAATACATCTAGCAAGCTCCACCAAGATTATCAGTATATTCTTAACCAAGATCTGTTCAAGCATTCATCCTGTACCAATAAGGCCCTGTTTGGAAAGTGGGAGATGGCCATGGTAATTGAAATTCTTATGTATCAAAACAAGACCTAACGGTGCTATCACAGTATAGCATGTGAATAAATTTTCAATGCAGATGGCTCACACTGACAATTCAGGGAAGCATGAATAAGTTTAAAAGAACAAGAACATAACATGACAAAAGAAGAATTAAAACAACAAAAGTCATAGTTCTAGTATGGAAAGAATAGAATATTTGCAAAATGGAACTGAAGGTAGCAAATCAGTTAACTACAAAAAAACTATTTTGCGCTCCATAAATATCCATCGCTTCAATAAATGAATTATAGATTAAAGAAATAGAGAGATGTTTCATGCGACAACCAGAGAATGGGCAGCCACCTGATATATCTATCCTTTATATTACAATAACTAAAATGGATTCCAACACACCTTCCACATCATCATCTTTGTCATCCTCGTCATCATCATCATCCTCGTCATCATCGTCATCCTCAAGGATAGGCTCATCTCCCTGAAACCATGCAAAATGACATTTTCTTTAACTGACTGTCAAGTAACAAACATGCCCTGCAAAGCAGGGCCATAACCCACAACAGACCAAGCCACATGCAGAATAAAATAGTGAGTATTCACGCCAGTGTATGCTATTTCCAAATTGAAAATAAGCATGCTATGCATAAAAGGAAGGACTTTTCTCAAGAGTAAAAGAGAAGGGCTTGTACCTTTGTGCTGTAGGAAAACAAAGAATCCTAGAGTAACAATCTAATTAACAAATGAGCCCAAGTTACTAATGTAACAATCACTATAGTTAAACAGCAGTAATCTAGCTTCAGGGTGCTAAACAATTATAACGCTTTTAATCTAGCTTCAGCATGTTCATAATCAATTTAGAACTTGTAATCCTTAATACAGGAGTACCATGAAAGCAGAAGTACCGATCTCTCTTCATAGGTGAATCGCCAAACAACATGGAGCACATAACTACTACTAGCACGCAAGAGGCCTATAGACTTACAGCAACGAGAATCCCAAGAAAGGAAAATAACTCCTGATTGCAGAGGTCAACAGAGTCCATCAACGAGAATCCCCATAAAGTAAAAAAAGAACTCCTGATCGCAGAGGACAATAGGATCCCCAGAAATCCACACTCCAACAACCACTCAGTTCGCCACCCAAATCTCGCACCTAAAAGCCGCGCAACCTCAGCAGCAAACGAGATCCGGCAGTTTACCACTACGATCTAACCAAACCCACCGATCTAAAGTCGCACAAATCCTAAAAGATCGTATCCTTCTTGAACAGATTTCTATCACACAAGAAGAGGGCAACAGCGGCGGGGGGAGGGAAGCTGGGAGTGGACGGATCACCTCGATCTTTTGCTCCTCGAGGTGCTTGCGGAGCAGCTCCTCCTGCGTCTCGGCGGCCGTCATGGTGGCGGAGAGCGAGCGGAAAAACCCTAGAGCTCGAGGAGGAGGGGAAAGTAAACCCTAGGGATCAGAGAGCAACAGCGACGGCGGAGCGGAGTAGAGGAGAGGAGGCGCTGCATTTTATTGACTCGGTGGAGATCTTACTGTTGAAATGGGCTGGGCCGTCTATGTAAGGCCCATTTATTTGCTACTACTACGGAATGGAATTTACTGTGTTTTTTTTCCCGAAATAAGTTCACTTTGAGTCCCTCTATTTGTTGCCCAGTCAGCTCATCGCAAAACCGGGTATGAGAGGTCCCTAACTTACGAAACCGTTTAAATAAGGTTCCCCGGCAGTATTTGACCCCGGTTTTGGCTGAGGTGGCGCCTACGTGGCTAATTTGACTCGGTCTTCATCTGACGTGGCATCACTTACGTGGCAATTCGATTCAAAAAAATAATAAAAACTATAGGACCCACATGTCAGTTTTACACACATTAGAAAAAATGGTGGGGCCCACGTGGACCCCACCTGTCATCCTCACTACCCCTTCTCTCTGTCCCTCTCTCTATCCTCTCTCTCCCCTCGAGCGGCGGCGGGCGGCGCAGAGGGGCGGCGACGGAGCTGAGAGGCGGCAGGCGGCGGGTGGAGCGGCGGCGCAAGTTCTGTAAGAAAAAACTTTGCGCAGTCGCGCTTGTGGATCTGGGTGGCGCAGTCGCGCTTCTGCTGGAGGTCCTTGCGGGCCTTGCCGAAGATGCCGGCGTCGGGGACGCATGGCACCGGCAGCCACCACTTGTCCTCGTTCCGGTGCGTCGACCGCTGGAACGACGACGACGACATCGTCGACGAGGGAGGTTGATGTAGATGTCGGATCTTGGCCTGGTGGCCATGACCTGCAGGATGAACAACAATGGAGATGGAGCAAGCAATCAATCAATCAGCCATGGCGTTTGGTAAGTAGAAATCCATTGAATCGTCCATGGATGGATGGATACCTCGACTTTGGTGCCATCGGGGAGTCCGCGAGGAGGGGTAGAACTCAACGATGTAGTCGCAGACGGAGAGGAGGCAGTCCATCTCCCTCCTCCACATCGTCTTCTTCCCCGCCGGCAATGGCTCTAGCTTGTGGCAGCTCCCGAACACCATGGCTGCAACCGACGACGGCGACGGATTAGCTCGTCGGATTAATTAGTCATGGTGGTTAGTCACTCAGAGCAAGAAGAAGTTCGCCGGACACGAGCACGGCGCCACCACTGGCGCCAACAGCAATGCCGCCGCCATCGTCGTCCTAGCTCAGCTACGACCGAGGCTGCCGGCGTGACCTCTCGTCGTCGTCGTCCTCGGCGGTAGCGGGGACTGGGGGAAGGACGAAAACGGCGGCGGCGCGAGGAGAAGCGCCGACGGCGTGACCTCTCGCGGCGGCGCAAGGTCTCGTCGTCAAGGAGCGGATCAAGGACGGACACGACTTCTGGACGGGGTCAAGGAGCGGCTCCTCCTCCATCTCCGCGAGGTGGATGGGAGCGACGTCGTGGTCGACGCGGAAGTTGCGGCGGCGGTAGCCCCGGCCCCGGTGCCGCCGCTCCACCCACCGCCTGCCGCCTCTCAGCTCCATCGCCGCCCCTCTGCGCCGCCCGCCGCCGCTCGAGGGGAGAGAGAGGAGAGAGACCGAGAGAGAGAGAGGGGACAGAGAGAAGGGTAGTCAAGATGACAGGTGGGGTCTACGTGGGCCCCATCACTTTTTTATTATTATGTGTGTGAAACTGACATGTGGGTCCCATAGATTTTATTATTTTTCGGATCGAATTGCCACGTAAGCGCCACGTCAACGCCACGTCAGATGAAAACTGAGTCAAATTAGCCACGTAGGCACCACCTCAGCCAAAATCGGGGTCAAATACTGCCAAGGGACCTTATTTAAACGGTTTCGTAAGTTGAGAGACCTGTCATACCCGGTTTTGCGATCAAGGGACGAAAATCGGACTGGACGACAAATAGAGGGACCCAAAGTGAACCTATTCCTTTTTTCCCCTACTTTTTCTTGAAGTGTAGGTAGAAAAGATATTGTTTTCAGGGCGGATCTAACGTGGGTGCAGGCCCACAAGACTCATGAATACCCCTCGGAGCACTCCCTTCAATTTTTTCACCATGAATGATAAACTAAAGGTCTCTAGCGGAAATGCTGTTTGGCGATCGCTCGCCCTGGGGAGGGGGTAGCGATCAGATTCGCTCCCCACCTCCCCCTCCCTCCACCTATTTCCTTTTTTGGCACCGCATTACTTTCCTATTTTAGTAAATTTATGCACCTAAATTTTATATACCTCAAGTTTACACATCTAAAGTTTAGAGACCAAAAATTTATATATCCGATTCATATTTAAATTTGAATTCAAATATTTTTTTTATATATAATATTTCTATACATCTAAAGTTTATACACCTAAAGTTTATAGAACTAAAGTTTATAAGTCAAAAGTTTATATACCCGATTCAAATTTAAATTTGAATTCATATATCCGATTCAAATTTGAATTTGAATTCAAATATTTTTTATATATAGTATTTCTATACATCTAAAGTTTATACACCTAAAGTTTATATATCCAAAGTTTATAGAAATAAAGTTTATATACCCGATTCAAATTTGAATTTAAATTATATTCGATTCAAATTTAAATTTGAATTCAAATATTTTCTATATACATCTAAAGTTTATACACCTAAAGTTTATAGATCCAAAGTTTATAAGTCAAAAGTTTACATACCCGATTCAAATTTGAATTTAAATAAAAAATTTAAATTTAAATTTAAATTTTTTATATATAGTATTTCAATACATAAATTTTTCTAACTATTTGTTTTTTTAAAATTTTTTTGTGGTTTACTGTAGTAGGAAGAGAAGAAGGAGAGGAGGAAGGGAATAAGTGGGAGGACTGGGGTTGCGTATAGGGGGAGGCGGGGGGATGCAATCGCGATCGATCGTTCATTAGCCGCCCCCGGTCTCTAGATGGCTAGAGGTTGAAGAAACTGTGTAATTGAGCCCCCTTAATTTTTTGTTTCTGGATCCGCTCCTGATTGTTTTCGACTTTATGTAAGCTACCTCACATTCGCATTATTTTCTATAGAAATCTCAGGGGAAAAAAGAAGCCGTTCAGTAAGGACCAACAAAATGGAAATATGCTAAAATAAATTGCAGGATTCTTAGGTATGAGATGTGAAGGGGGCGTGGCTACGTTGAAACTGCCTCGTGCACATGACGATTGCCCATTTTGCAAATTATTAATTATTATAATTATTCATAATCAATAATTATAATAGTTTGTTAAGTATGTTACTGAAATGTATAAGTGACACTCGATATTTTTTTAAAGACCCCTTTGAAATACATTATAGGAAACACATAGGAATAATACACATACAGAAATTAATGTTGCATGTTTTTCTACTCTTGTAGGAATAGAAAATATAGGAAAGATGAAGAGGAGCCTCTGATAGCATCACAGGAAATTTTCTAGAAGTTAGACCTCTTGCTTATTTTTCATATGAAATTGAACAATATAAATGTAATCCTATGAGAAGATCCTACCATTTTCTATAAATCAAAGAGTTTTATAGGAAATTGAATCCTTCAAAATTCAAAATCCATTTGATATTTCTCAATTACAAAGGGGATTAGATTCCGAAAATTGTCAAATAGAAACGTGGCACGCGTGGATAAAATTGTTAGCCAAATGGCAGTATGTGTGCGGTAGCAACCGTTCCATTGAAGTCCTAGGGTCCCTTTTTGGGAGCTTTACGACAGCTGCATCTTGTCCCAAACAAAAGCTCATTCTAAACAGTATAGTTTTTTTTTTTCAAATTCTAAGAAGATGGGGCTATAGAATTCGGAAAATGAGTTTCATAGTTTTTCCAAATTCTCATAAGCTAGCTACGAAACAGATGCTTCTCGAAATTTTAAGCTTCCCAAACAATACCTAGGAGGCTCTACAAATATGTTCTGCCCTTTAGACCCCCTTCAAATTATTGAAACATTATTTGAGGGCACGTTCTCAGCTAGCTGGATAGTGCTAAAGAGAGACACTTCTTTCAAAAAAAAGCTACTAGTACACTCAATATCTATGTACATTTTTACTTTTTAGAGAAGTTTATCTTAAATTACTCATCCGATTTATAATCCGATTACGCCATTGTGTTCGTTGCAATTAAATCTTTACAACAAGATCTCACATGATTATATTTTGATTAAAAATCACAAATTACTTTTATGATATGTCTAAATTACTTTTAGATTTCACTAAGTTACTTCTTAAACCATAAAAGTAAATTCAGTAAGTCTAAAAGTAATTTATATATATATATATTATAGAAGTAACTTAGAACAAAATGAAGGTAACTTTGGCATGTCATTTAAAGTAAATCCGTTGTAAATATAAAAACATGACTATCTAGAAATTAAATTAATCAGCACAAATTATACAATTAACTAAAAAGTCATATTTTATCCCTACAATGAATTTACTTCTAATGTCGTGACAAAATTACTTCCGTTTTGTTTTAAGTTACTTTTAGAATATATGTAAATTACTTTTAGACTTTATTGAATTTACTTTTATATGTCTAAGAAGTAATTTAGTCAAATCTAAAAGTAACTTATATATATGATAAAAGTAATTTACAAATATAAATATTTTTTTCATCGTAACATAATCTTGTAAGATCTTGTTGTTAAGATTTAATTGTAACGAACACAATGATGTAATCGGATTGTAGATCGGATAAGTAATTTGAGAGAAAACTTTATTCGAATAGGAAAAAGACACCCACGTGAACTTTATTTGAAAGGAAAAAGACACCCACGTGGATAGACATCATGATGACGTGCACCGTTAAACGGCTCTGAGATACATCGCACTACAGAGCTAAATCGAGAGCGCTCTCCAAATAGATTTCGTGAAAAATAAATTTAAGATCGGATATGACACATCATAATACTACAAATTATGACAACTATATGTTAACTAGAATGTGTTACTAGGTTGTCTTTTTAGGTAACTGAGGTAGTGTGTACTACTATAGATTATCATGGACATGGCGTCCAAACTTACAATGGGAAATTTTTCCTCATCGTTGTTTTAAACAACCTTTTTAAAACAAGTATCTCAATTTTTTAATATTTAATTTATTCGTCCATGCTTCGAATAAATTGTCGTAAACACTGTTTCATCCGTCACCTAACCCTGATTAGCAGGAGTACTACGAGCTGAAAACGGCACAGGAATTTAACAAAAACAGCGAGTACAACCCGACAGCGCAATGAATGAAAAGAAAGTAGCTATGTCCCGTTCTTTTCTTCAAAAAAAAGTTAGATAAAGATTAAAATTTTCGTGGCACGCTTTTCAAACTGTTAAACGGTGTGTTTCGTGCGAAAATTTTCTATATGAAAGTTGCTCTAAAATATCATATTAATCTATTTTTAAGTTTGTAATAATTAAAACTCAATCAATCATACGCTAATACCACCTCGTTTTGTGTTAAAAATTTAATCTTTATCTTCATTTTCATCTTTAAGAGAAAAGAACGCCAACCATAACAATTACTACTACACTCTAAACTCATCAGCTATTCAGCTGCAGTACCTCACCGTACAGCAACTGTACATTCAGAACCTTAGGGTGTGGTTAGTTTACGTCCAAATTGAAAGTTTGGTTGGAATTGGAACGATGTGATAGAAAAATTAAAAGTTTGTGTGTGTAGAAAAGTTTTGATGTGATAGAAAAGTTAGAAATTTGAAGAAATAGTTTGTATCTAAACAAGGCCTTAAATCAGTCATCAAGCGTGACTACAAAATGTTATAAGTTAACACCGTACTTTCCCCCCCAAATTTAGCTCATCCTTTCAAAATCCGTGAAAAAAAGATGCCGACGTTTCATCACCCAGGAGTTGTTCGTTCCTCTGTCTGTCTATCTGATCAAGAACTTCTAGAGGGAGAGACAGAGAGATGCAAACGCGAGGAGAAGGACGACGCGTGAGGCAAGCGGCGGGTAGGTGCATGGTCCTTGTAGCCGGAGGACGGCGACGGAGATGGAGTCCAAGTGGCGTCTCCTCTCCTCCATCGCCGACAGCGAGTGGCTAACCCACCCTCACCGTCACCTGGCTCTCCTCGCCGCCGCCGCGGCCGCCGACGATGACCTCGACCAACCCCACCCAACGCCGCTTCCATGTGGGCCCCGTCCCCCACGCGGCGCCGCCGCCGCCGCCGCGCGTCGGTTTTGAACGCGGCCGCTGATAGCGTCGGCGACGGCGAGTTCGTGCTCTCTCGTTTACGTGGGCCCACGCGGTCAGTGACAGCGGGTTCTCGTAAGGTGAGTCCATGTGCACCGGGTCCATGAGCCAGCGACTAGCGAGAGAGGTTCAACACTTCGTAATTTACGGGGAAAAGCACGTGGACCGACTCGAGGACGCACGTACGGATCTCTCCGTGCACCTGGTCCGCATGGACCCAAGGCTGTTTTCTTTGCTATGAGTTGGGAACTAAAAATGATTCATAAAAAAAATAAACGGAGCGGCAAGATTATCATACGATTAATTAAGGAATTTTGACGCTGTCACGTCCTAGTTCTATATAACTCTGGACATAGATATGTCTAATTTATTGTACTATAATATATCACATCTAGTCCTAGATTTGTTTTTTTCGAAACGGAGGGAGTATGGAGTATTAAATATAGAAAAAACCCAATTATACAGTTCACCAGGAAATTGCGAGACAAATTTTTTAAACCTAATTGCGCCATAATTTGACAATGCGGTGCTGTAACTGCAAAAAATATTTGTTAATGACGGATTAATTAGGTTTAATAAATTTATCTCGCAGATTCTGTCAGTTTACTAGCGGAATTTATAATTTGTTTTTTTATTAGACTACGTTTAATACTTCTAATTATGTGTCTGTGTATTCGATGTGATATATAGGGATAAATTTTTTTTACTAACTAAAGAGGCCCTAAGTATTAGTAAAAAACATAAATAAATAAACTAATATGACTTTTTAAAGTGATTTTTCTATATAATATTTTTATAAGTATATTGTGAGTTGGGAAAAAGTACGCGTCGAAAATGAGAGAGAGTGGAGGTTGGCAAGCCGGAAGCACCATAAACGAACTCGTCTTGATCAGGTGCAGTGGACCGTGCGCAGGGGAGGCTCTCTCGCTCTTCCGCGAGAAAGCCAGAGGGGATCGGAATAGGGGTGTGGGGCCCGGGCCCACGTCACGGGTCTCGCCTCCTGGTCCGGAGGTCGCTCGCCGATCCATCCGCCGCTGGCTGCACCCAAAAACCGGGATCTCCTGTGGCTGTTCGCCTGTGGGGACTTGTTGTGGCGAGGAGGCATATCGCCTTCGCCGTCCCTCCGACATTCTCCCGTTTGTTCGCTGCTTGGTTGTTGATTGTTGGATAAGCACTCGCCCTCTCACAGCACTGGAGAGAACCGGAGAGAAGGCCGGGAATGATCGAGATGGGGAACAAAAGGATCACATTCTCTAATGTGATGTTTCACCTTACCTTTTCTTTTTCGCGTTCATTGATGATGCATTGATAGTTCGTAGCTAGATTTATATTGAAATGGTTAGCCGATTATATATTTATAGGCAAGAAATTAGTATCGTGTTGTTTCGTACGAAGAAACTATTTATATCTGAAGCGTATAAATTTTTATATATCCTGGAGCCAGAATTGAATGTTGTACAAGTAAAAATAAACTTGAGATCAGATCAATATGTTTTAACTATATGACTTAAATTAGAAGGGTGCTTCAAATATACTCTACAAAACTCCATCCTATGTTGTCTAAAATATATACTCTCTTCATTTTAGAAAATGTTTATTTTTTTTCCATTTCACATATATCAATACAAAACTCAAAAGACTATAATAGCTCCACTTTATCAAATCACAATGTAATTATTCCTCTCTTTAATTACTTGCAATACATTTATATCGTATTTTCACAAATTCCGATACAATAATTACTAAAAAAATTAATTTGAGACAAATGGGAGAGGTTAAAAATAAACTTATTATGCGACTGAGAAAGTATATATGTTTTATGCTTCTTCGTATGAAAATACAATGTTATGCTTGTTATACAGTGTATTTGTGTTGTTTTTTAATTGTATTTGTTCGTCCCTCTACTTCAAAATAACTCCAACTAAAGTTACTATTTATCTTCTGGTCAAAAAATAAATAAAAATTACCATTTCTCTAGATGTTAAAAAATAAACCATCAAATCATACACTCTTAGAATTTTAAGAATGTTAAAATCCCTGGACTTGAAAAGAAACAAAGAAGAGTGAGGTGCATGAGCGGTCGCTAAACTTGTGCGAGCGTGTCATCTAGATCCCTAAACTTTCAAAATGCATTTTCGGGTCCCAAACTTGCCTTGAGGTGTCATCTAGATCCAAACGAGCTCTAACCCGCTCCATGCGCTGATGTGGCATGCCACGATAGCACCTACGTGTTAGTCGGACCCACGTGTCAGTCACATAGAAAAAATAAAAAAACATAGTTTATCCTCTCTACCTTAGAATTTTTATCTTTTTATTACCTAAGAGGAGAAAATATGGTTTTTAATTTTATTTTTTATATATGCTTGACATACGGATTTCACTGACATATAGGTGCCTCCGTAGCAATGCCACGTCAGCATATGGAGCGGGTTTGAATCCATTAGGACCTACTCCCTCCGTTTCACAATGTAAGTCATTATAGCATTTTTCACATTCATACTGATGCTAATGAATCTCGACATATGTATCTATCTAGATTCATTAACATCAATATGAATGTGGGAAATGTTAGAATAACTTATATTGTGAAACGGAGGAAGTATATAACACACATGACAAGTTTAAGGACTTAAAAATACATCTTGAGAATTCGGGGACTTAGATAACACACATACACAAGTTTAGAGACTGCCTATCTACTTAAAAAAAACTACACCTTCTAGGTAGCTACCACTCAAACACTCACAAGGTTCACTGGCCATAGAAGATCCAACCCCTACTTTGCCCCCTTCCAAATTCAAAATCTTCAAACCAATCCTCACCAAAACCCCAGATAAAACAAACCAATCACAACACCATGAAAAAGGAAAAAGAGAAAGAAAAAGCTAAACCTACAAATTTATTCCACACCAACACAACCACAAAGAAATTAACGACCTTAATTTAATAAACCGAGCCAACAATAAGTGAGCTTTACCCACTTAACTCTAGTCTAGTCCACTACTACTACTACTACTCGGCGTGGTCAGGTCAGGTCAGGTCAGGTCACTCCAACCGCAGCGCTGCTCGTCGTCTTCCTCCCTTCCCTTCCAAAATTCCACTCCAATTCATTTCACGTTTCACCTTCGGCTCGGTGCGGTGCGGTTTACCTCTCACTTTCTCTCACCTTCCCTCGCCCACCTCAATCTCCTCCTCCTTAAGCAACGACGCCGCAGCAGCGGAGGACCACCACCCAGCCCTAGCTCCACCAACCGGATCGCCCCCCCCCCCCCCCAAGCAATGGCGTCCAAGGAGGCGGAGGCGGCGGCTGCCTGGCGCCGGGATGCGTCGTGGTGAGATCGCGCCGCATGGGGAAGGAGGCCGTCGGCGAGGGGCAGCACCAGCAGCAGCGCCCGCCGGATGGGGCAGGGGGCGGAGGAGGCGGAAGAGGAGGAAGAGGAGGAGGAGGAGGAAGGGGAGGTAGCGGGCGACTGGGGTGGTGGTGGTGGTGCTGCTGCTGCGGTGTCGGTGGGGTGGTGCGGCTGAAATGCGTGGCGGCGCTCGTGCTCGGCGTCGCCGTGCTGCTGTCGGCGGTGTTCTGGCTCCCGCCGTTCGCGCGGCGCGGGAGGGGATCAGAGGGCCCGGATCCGGGCGCCGGCTTCGATGGTGAGAGCCCCGCATTGCCGAGATCTCTCGCCTTGCTCGCTTTTGATTCCGTTTCGTTTCCGTTGCGTCTGGTTGCAATGCCCCCCCGACGAGCGGAATCTGCGGTTCGATTTCTGATTAGCTCGTGGCGGATTCATGAGTAGGCAGTGTTTCTGAGGTTTGGATCTGGATGTACGGAAATTTGAACTGACTGTGACGACCCTGGTCAATGCGATTTATGTTTCGTTCGATTTGGATGCGAGACGGATTAATTTAGCCTTAGCGTAGCCATTCTATCAGAGGATACCATGCAAATTTCCTCGCGTATAGCTGTTTTCTGCTAGATTTGATGTCGGTATTTGATCTGTATTGCGTTAGCCATGTGTCGGTGCTTGTTTTGCACAATGAGTAAGTTAGAATTTAATGCTAAAAGTGGCAACTCCGTCACTCTCAGCTTGTGGTTCCATACAATTACCGAATTTGGTGAGCTGTGACCCAACTATTTTGTGAGAATTGCACATCTGTGTAGGAGGTTCTGTCACTGATATTTGTGTTGGTGCCCATTTCCCTTTTTGCATTTTTCAAAGGTTTGCAATGGCTTTATTGAAATGCTGAAGTTGAACCGTAGTAAATTACTAGCCAATAATTCAGGTTGCAGTCCATTCCATATTTATTACTTCCTCCGTTTCATATTATAAGACTTTCTAGCATTGCCCATATTCATATATATGTTAATGAATCTAGACATATATGTGTGCCTAGATTCATTAACATCTATATGAATGTGGGCAATGCTAGAAAGTCTTATAACCTGTAACGGAGGTAGTAATTGTCTAATGTGGAAAAGCCTGTTTGGCATTTACTGTTTACTGAAATTGCACTTTTGGAATGGTTTGCAGAACTTTTTAATCTTTATTTCGGTCATTCTGCAGTACAAATATAATGTTCTTTATTCTGTTGTGTAGAAGTACTGGAAGTCTAGAATTGCACAATACATGTCAATCCTTCTAAGCACTTTATTTTAAGACGCGTGTCTTACGAACCGATATTTTTTTCTTCCAGCTGATATAGTGGCAAGCTTTAGGCTGCACAAGATGGTTCCTGAGCTGAATGGAAATGCATCAAAGCTTGAATTGGACATTTATGAGGAAATCGGCATTCCTAACTCCACTGTATGGCCTGCAGACATCTTTTATTTATACATTTCTTTCATCACGTCACAATCTGATGTTTGAATACCTATACAGGTGGTAGTAAATTCACTACAATTAGTTGGATCAAACTGGACAAATGTTATCTTCAGCATTGTGCCTTATCCAAAGAATTTGACTTTATCGTCAACAGGGCTGAGCATTCTTAGGTCTTATTTTATGTCCTTTGTCGTGCGGCAGTCGACACTCCAGTTAACCGAGTCCTTATTTGGAAATTCATCGTCCTTTGAAGTGCTTAAATTCCCAGGAGGAATTACAATCATTCCGCCACAAACTGCTTTCCTTCCTCAGAAACCTCATGCAACTTTTAACTTCACTCTTAATTTCCCAATCTACAAAGTGCAAGACAGAATCGATGAGTTAAAGGATCAAATGAAAACTGGGTTACTGCTCAATTCCTATGAGGTTAGTGGTACCTTCTGGCTTAACTCATTTTATATTACCTTCATTGTAGTTATTAAGTTATATGGTAATGTGATTATACTAATGAATTCTGTTCATTTTATGTCGCCTCCTTTGAAGTTTCCTTCATTTTTAAATATGTTAGTTTTAGATATTTGTTTAATTTAGGCACTTTCTCATGTGACATGATGTACACACACAATCCTGTAGACATAGCATGCTTTGCTGCATTTCTTCCTCATGATTTCTGGTGCTACTGAACAATCTTGGTTCAGGGGTGCGCGCACAAAGTTAGGTCCGTAAGCATGAGAGAGCACACAGTGCTTGAACAGGTGATTTTAAGGATATGCTCTTGATTTAAAATTTTTCATGAAGCCACATGGAAAAGGGGTGCAAGATTAGCATAGCCAACCCAAGGAAGTCTCTGTTTATCTGTCTACAGTCTCATCATACTTGAATTTATACCATTTTCTGCTTTATAAATACATGTGTCCATTTCATTTTCATTTTATTCTATGTACATACAAATAACGGATGATGCTTTTGATATAGTCTGCTAAGAACTATCTGTAAAGAAAGGGGCTGGTATTTTTAATCCATCATATGAATTTCTATTGGTGGATCTTACATTTTGTTGTGAAAAAGTTGATTAGTGTATATTGTATCATTGCCTTCTTTTTATTCTTGGCTTAAACTTATATTATTGTGTGCATTGTAGAATCTGTATATCAAGTTGGCGAATTTGAATGGTTCAACGGTTGACCCTCCAACTATTGTTGAGACCTCCATTTTTCTTGAAGTTGGGAATCACCAGCCATCTGTACCAAGGATGAAGCAGTTGGCACAAACAATTACTAATTCATCTTCAGGAAACCTGGGTCTGAACCATACCGTATTTGGCAGGGTGAAGCAGATAAGCCTTTCATCCTATCTTAGACATTCTTTACATAGTGGGGGTGGTTCTGAAGCACCTAGTCCAGCACCCATGCACCATCATGGTCACCATCACCATCATCACCATCACCATGGTCATGAAGACAGCAGGCATTCGGCTCCGGCTCAGGCTCCAGTACATTACCCTGTGCATGAACCCAGATATGGAGCTCCACCTCCATCTCGGTGTCCATATGGTACTGACAAGCCAAAGAATAAAGCTCATGTAATGCCAGCTCCTGAGCCTACAGCCAATGGCCATCATTTTGCTTCACCAGTTGCTTTGCCACCTCACTCACTGTCACCACGGAATCCCAATGTGCACAGTAGGTCCCCTATTCCATCCCCTCCAGTTCTTCCAGAACCACCTTTGCCCACTGTTTCTTTTGCTCATGCTCATCCTCCAAGTGAACATACATCAAGAAGAGATCCTGCTGGATTGTCGGCTCTGGCCCCTGCACCTCATTCATGTAAGTTTTTTGCCTTATCTTTTTAACATTCTCTCAACTGCTAATGAGTGTTATCTCTAAGAGGAATTCATTCGTTCACTTTAGAATGTCGGAAAAGAATACTATAGGATTCTTGTAGTACTAATTATATCCAGCTGGACAATTTGGACTTCTGTTTTTTACTTGCTGTTTCTGCTCCTGAGGCTAATACGGTAAATCCATTTTGTTTGATCTTTACGCTGATTGCTGAATCGAGGTTGCATTTCTGTGAAGTCCAGATCAGGCTTGAGTTTGCCTATCTGCTGATGGTACCTCAGCTAAATGGAGTTTTAGTTCAGCTCACAATTGATTGAGATAAACATTCATAGGTTTTCTTCTGGGCAAACAAGTACCTCCATCTTAGAAAGCATAGTTTTGTAATCCTTGGGATATAGTTGCCTTGGATGGCAAAATATTTGTGAGCCAAGAGAAAAGCTCAGTTACGCTAGATAGTGTACGCCAAGGTGAAAAGTCAAAATCAAACAAGTTATTTTGGATGGGATAAGAAATTTCCTCTGCTAAATTTTATATAGTCGTGTTTTAACATTAATCGTTACCATGTCTTTTATGGCTCATGCTCATTTTTCAGTTTATGTTTGATTTATATCTGTATCTGATTTATGCAATCATTTGAGAACAGTGCATTACTCAATTGCATCATGAATTTACAATACAGTAAAAACGCTATTGATGAATCTATGCTTATAGAGTTATAATCTGTTTACCTCATGTATCAGCTTTCATTTTTTTTACCATTCATTCTGCTGTTGCAGCAAACGCTACTCGGAGCCTGTGGCGTTCCATTCATTGGGCCAACATTGTGCCTCTTGTGTGTATTCTAATGAGCCTACTATGACGAAGAAACACGCGGCTAGACAGATGTAAATTAGGGAGGTTTCAAGATGATGAGGCACCACCTGTTCTTGTCTGGCTGTAGCCGGCCGATCAGCTCCCGGGCCGGCGGGCAAGCACAATACAGCGTCCCACACGGCCTCGGCGTGCTGTTATACTTCTTGTTAGTGCATGTAAATATGGATGGGTTGGGGGGGGGGGGGGGGGGGTATAAGGCAAATGGGCAGCAGCTGTGCCTAGGTCAAAGCCACGGTGGTGGCAGGCCCTTGTCTAGCACTTGTTGCCCGGGTTTTGCTATGTACTACTGCTGTTGAGAAGAGGATCTTCAAGTGTAAAAACCACTTCTTTTTTCTTTTTAATATGAGAGGGGCATAGAATCTACCTCCAATTTTCAGAGGTCTATTTTGGGACTATGCTCTGGAGCATCTGTCTTGTTGAACCTATAGTTTCTCATAATTTTTTGAGGGCTTTCCTCTTGAACCAGATTGGTGGATTGTTTCTGATCAGTTTGCTTCTGAACCGTACAAGGTTACTGGCCAAGCGTTTGCAATCTCATTTTGGGTTGAAACGCAATCCAGCGCGATGACGAATTTCATGGAATTTTGTTAAAATTCGTTTGAAATTCAACATAGATCCAGCAGTTTGGAAGAGCTCAGAACTCCAAGTGATAAAATTCAATAAATTTGTGAACCAAGCCTAGCCCACCACATTGAGGCTGGGGACTACAGTTGATGTATTAGGGCACTCACTCAGGGTTTACAAAACCGCGCGATTATCGCGGTTACCATGCACGGTAACCTTTTTGGTTTTTAAAACCACGACATGTCTCACGGTTACCACGCGGTAAGGGGAATCCTGCTCACAGTGCGTCCTGGAAAATGCCACGCCTGGGCTTCCAACTGAGCTAAAGAACCATATTAGCTTCATACTTCACAATGCATGTTGCTTGGAGTGGGTCCTACCTATCTCTCTCCACTCACTTTTATCTCTCCCTCTCTCTCCTCTCACACTTTCCCCACCATTCTCTCTCCCGGGCGAATGAAGCGAAGCGGCGGCACGCTGAGCTCCACGCCTCCACCTCTCCTCGTCGGGGCCAAAGGCGGCGATGTCATTGTTCGATAGCGTCGGCGGAGCGGCGGCGACACCGAGCTCTACGCCTCCATCTCTCCTCGTCGGGGCTGGAGGCGGTGACGCGACCTATGCTGCGGGCGGAGCTTCCCGTCCGGCCTCCTCCCTTGGCGGTAGGCATGGATCGGGGGGCTGCACGGCCAGCGAGCTTCGGCCGAAGCAGATCGGGGAGGACGACGGCATCGGTGCTTCTCCCCTCCCTCCCCCTTCTTCACCTTTTCTCTTGTGGACCCAAAAGCTGTAATTCTAACGATTCTTGGCGAGGCTCCGAACTATGTCTAAGTGGAGGGGAATCTTTAAGCTGCCTGCATGAGGGAGAATGATACCTAGGTGCACCGTGAATGGCCTTAGGGCACTTGTGCTCGAACACCTGTCGTTAGTGAGGACTGAGGAATCAGTCGTCGGTTTGTATCAGTATCAGAATTTACAATCCTTCGCGTGAAATTTCGTGATTTCAAGGTGATTCAAAATCAGATTTCGAGAAATTCAAATTCGCAACAGTAAATCCGGTCAAAACTATTCTCGGCTTACGACATCTCGCAGTCTCGCTTATGAATCCATGATATGAGATGTGATACATTAGCATTCTAGCATGGCGGTGGGCATTGAACGGCCGCTTCTGCCGAAGAGAGAGAGATTCCCACCTCCCTCAGTCCCTCCCGCTGCCCGTACCAGTACGATTACGACCAAAGTTAAACTGCTGTCGAGTTGTACTCGCACTAACTGATCCACAGCGCGCACCGGCTCCGCCTTCAATGCATCATCTTCGCCTCTCGACTCGATCTGCCACTCGCCCAACCATATTTACATCCCCACTCTTTAATCACCACCCTCCTCTCGCTCTCTCTCGCCATCGATCGATCGTCTCAACCTCAACCACATTATTGCAAATAATTAACCACATTGCCAATCTGCATTTGCGAAATGTCGCGTGCTCGCGTCACGAGCTGCTGAAATACCTCGCCTTCTCCTTCTCCAGCTCCGGTGATCATCGGCTGATCGCCATGCCGTCGTCTTACCTGATGAGCAGGAGGTTCTCCTACCGCAGGCTCAAGAAGCTTCCAGCGGCGGCGCCGCCTGATGTGCCGCAGCAGCTGCAGGAGCAGTACTACGCGGCTATCACCGCCGCCGCCGCGGGCGGCGGCGGCGGCATTGGCAGGAGGAGGAGGGTGAGGTGGAGGTCGTTCGGCGATGGCGGCGGCGGCGGGAGGAGGATGAGGCCGAGGCTGAGGATCTCGAGGCTGGCGAGGGTGCTGCGGAGGAGGGCGGCGGCGGTGGGCGGCGCGGTGAGGGCGTCGGTGGCGAAGGTGGTGCGGCGGCTCAGGGAAGGGAGCCCCTACGTCGGTGACCTCTTCGCCGGGAACTACATGTTCATGCAGGTCACCCCGTCGCCGACCATGGCCGCCGCTGGCTTTGCCAAGAACGGCGTCGTGCCGTACTACCACCACGGCATCATCGCCGGCGGCAAGAACAGCAAGCTCGGCACGACGTGTTCACCTAGCGTGATGTACAAAGTTAAGTTCAATTAGTTTGATTTGACACAGACCACTACTTAATTGGATATCATGTCGTCATTCTCTTTTTCCTTTTTTTTGAACGATTGTCAAAGTGTCAAAATAATTAGTTACTCGAGTAAAGTAAAGTTAATTACTTGTGTATACGAGGCCCCGTTTTGGATGACAGGATGATTCCGTAGGACATTGCTTTGTTCTGCTGCAGAAGCAGAATTATTCGATTTGCTGCGAGTTTGTGGGGGCTCATACGTATACGTCATTGGTTGTAAATTTTGTTCGATTTGAGCACAGACATCGCAATTAGTTTGTGTTGTGCGTGGACTGGAGGGTGGACCATTGCCAGATGGGCAGTCGTGCGCATCGGCAGAGGCGGCGAGACAGCGCGATGCGAGTTGCGAGGGAGAGGAGGACACGCGCCGCCCGGAGACGCCGCGGAGGCCATCGGTCGCCGTCGCCGGCGAACACCGGGATTCGATAGAGATCGAAAAGTAGGTGATTTTCGCAGGAGCGGAATATTGGTAACGGTCAGACTTGGCTCTGTTTGCAACCCTTGTTCCCAACACATTTCCCTTGTTTTTCGCACGCACGCTTTTCAAACTGCTAAATTGTATATCTTTTAAAAAGGTTTATATATGAAAGTTGCTTAAAAAAATCAAATTAATCCATTTTTGAAAAAAATAGCTAATACTTAATTAATCAGGTGCTAATGGATCGTTCCGTTTTCCGTGCGGAGAGAATATGTTCACATCGAGCTCATGCGAACACAGAGGACTTCTGCCGCCCGTTTGACACAGCTTTAATAAAAAATAATGAAGTCCGGAACTGAAGTCCACATTTTCTGGAGCTGAAGTTTAACCAAATAGTTTCAACTTCAATATAAAAATAAAAAATGAAGTGAGCTGACTAAAGTGTTATAATAAAATGAATTAGGGAGAGAATTGGGTTTAAGTAACTCCATAACTTTAGTTCAAACCCAACTTCTGAAATTAAATTTAGGAGTTTAGATCCTATCAAATAGGGAGGTCACACGCGATCAAACCATACAACTATGTCACTACCAGAGCAATCTGGGCCATCAGATCTCTTCCATTTCCCCTTCCAAACTTTGCCGGAGAGGAGATGACCTCCCCACCTTCACCGCCGCCTCTTGTCCAAACCTGTTGCTAGGTGGAGAGTGATTTGCAAAGAGGATCATTTGGGGCGGGATGGCCACACGGCGTCGATGGCGAAGAGCCCCCTAATCCCCTACTCCCTCCGTAAAAAAAAAATCACCTAATTATGGATTCAAATATAGGATTAGTTTTTTTTCTGGGATGGAGAGAGCGGCAACTACAACGTTTGTGCAGGCTACGCCGTACGTCGCAGACCATGGCCAGCCTGGACAAGGGGAGCTTCGTGCCGTGCTACCAAGGGATCGGTAAGCATTATTACAGGTTTGTGGTACTCACCAGTCACCAGACTGTTTTCTCGTACCAAGGTACTCCTTCCGTCGTCTCATGTTACAATAAGTCGTTTTAGATTTAAACTAAGCTGATTTTTTTAGTTTATTCAAGTTAATAAAAGTATATAGTAGTAACATCAAATTCATAATTGAATATTTTGATAGTATATTTGTGTTGAAAATGTTGCTCTTTTTTTTTTATAGATTTGGTTAAATTTAAGGAAGGTTGATTTAGGACAAACCCATAATGTAATACTATGGAACAGAAGGAGTGATGTTTAATTCAAGCAGATAGCTTGAGATTGAATTCCTGATGATGCACTGCGGAGTAATTCAAACTCTTTCACTGTTTCACATGCCCAAACTGAGTAGAGACTAATCAGTGAGTTTGGTGCAGAATGCAGATGTGCCTAATGAGCCGTGCATGATAACCGTACAGCTACTCAGCTAACGCGTCCTAGGCTGTGTTTAGATCCAAAGTTTAGATCCAAACTTCAGTCCTTTTCCATCACATCAACCTGTCATACACACACAACTTTTCAGTCACATCATCTCTAATTTTAACCAAAATCCAAACTTTGTACTAAACTAAACACAGCCCTACTCAGATAACCCGTTATGCACACGCAATTAAGTACACTGTCACAATCATAGCCAAAGCTGGCAAACTACACAGCACGATCCATTTTGATGTTGGTAGCGGCGAGCCAGAAAGGAGAAACTCTTTTTCAAAAGTTCAGATGAATTTACTGCGAAACCATTGGCCGTTTCGCGGCTGTGGCGCCCCCTACCGGTTAATTCAGGGTAAGCACAAGCAATTGCAGCGTAGTCCTGTCGCTGCTGGTTGCACATGAGAAAGGACAAAATTGTTGTTGGGACAAGCTAGAAAGAATACACTGTGTTGGGGCCCATGGCATGGCCATCTGGAGTTGTTGCACGATGGAGTGCAGGGGGTCCATTGCTTTTATCTTTGTTCTGAATTTCTGATCTGCATCTGCTGCTCAGAGCCTCAGACATCAAGCTCTCGCCCCACCAAATTTCATATTCTGAATCTTGTCAAATGATACTCCACGTTAGTACTGACAAATTATTACTACTCCACTTAATATGAATCACTGACAAGCATTTTCCAAAAGCATCAGATTTCCATGGGGGATTTAGACATGATAAGTCAATAATGGTTCAGATAATAGTTTTGGGTGAGTCCGGAATCGTGTCAATGAGAAACCGGAATCACTGTCAGGAGAAAATGTCCACAATTGAATGAATCTGACTTCTGATGTACAAGGGTCTGATGAAACAAATTCTACCACTAGGCTGCAGTAAATTACACGACGTAACAGTGTTCAAGAATGTGAATTGAACAAAGAAGATACACGAAGCTCCCAATGCTGCGGCCAGAGCAAACAATTCAACGATCAATTATCTGACAAATATGTACCAGGAACCTGATCGCGTGGTCATCATAGTTTTCGTCAAAAGGGTTTACTGTGCTTGGAGTTGTCTCTCTTGAGTTGTACTTTGAGTTTTTTACTGCCTAACTGGAAACCGTTCATCACACCAATGGCTGCCTGTGCGGAAGCAGGAGAATCGTAGCTTACAAAACCTGCACCCGTTAGAAAACAATTAGCAGACTATAAGCAAAATGTGTGTGTGTGTGTGTGTGTGTGTGTGAGAGAGAGAGAGAGAGAGAGAGAGAGAGAGATTACCAAAGCATTTGCTGGAACCCGTTGCTTTGTCTACAAAAACCTTAGCACTTAGTACTCTACCGAACCTCTGGAATGCATTGGAAAGGTCTTGGTCCCCATAATCTTGTGGGATATGATAGATAAATAGATTAGCTCCTGGAGGACCTGTAAGCATGAAGACTAGTCTTTAAAACATGATGGACTTCAAAATGACAGCTACACTGATAGTAAACATATATTCAGAAAGAGAGAGTATTAGTTAGCACAATCAGGTAGCTAACCATTCTTCAATATCTTTGTTAGATTTTTGTTCATCTCCTGAACTCTGATGTCCTTATATGCATTTGGATTCCTCACGTACAGAAGCACATTATAAACATTTCAGGATAACGTACATGGTATAGAATCAAAAGCCACATGATTTTTCTCGGAAAATGTATTGCTAAGGTTGCAGCTTTTTCCAGATAACATCTTGGAAGAAAACGGTGTTTTCTCCAGCACAAAGGCTAAAGGTGTAAGTAGAATGTGTCTAACCTTCTATTTGGCCGCCAGGATTGCTACTGGGACTAGAAGATGCAGGAGAATTTGCATTTACAATTGGAACTTTAATCGAACTGAACGAATTCCCGAAAGGACGATTATTCATGAGACCACCAGGGTAGGATCCAGCATACTGCACACCAGGTACAGGTGGATAAGGGCTGCTTAACTGCATTGCGTTGAATGATCTAGGAACTGAATTAGGGGACAGTTCAGGGTTGACTCCTCGTATAGAGTTTCCTTGATTAACAGGTTGAACCATGTTTGGGAATGTGGCTTGATTCTGCATAGGAGATAAGGGGTACTGCATAAGTCCGTATGTCCCTGGTGGCTGCAAAAGAAAACAAAATCAAACTTATTCCAAGCAAAATATGTGTGCATTAAAAAAAAAAATCTTAAGCACTCTCTTGAAGCTCAATACTAGGGTTTGAAGTACCGACAAAATTTTTCTTCTGTGAGAAAGTACCAACAATATAATGAAGAACGAAGATGAAGAATTTTAGCAGTTTGGACAAATGCCCCTTTTACACTGAATATGGCAAGAGCCACCATTTATGTGTGTAGCAGTACCAAATAGTGGCCATGAAACAACGTGAACCAAATTATTATTGGGGCATATCCTGATAATGTTTTCAGGTGACAAATAATATTTTTAAAGAAGAATATGACTAATATAGTTCTTGTGCTAAGTATACGACAATGTATGATGTAAAAAAAAAATATTAAGAGAAAAGCACAAGTCACCTGATAGCTAAATCCATTATATTGAGGCATATATCCCATCTGTAAAGCCCCAAATAATGAAGATTGTTGCATAGGACTCGCGCTAGGCATATTAGATGATTGCAATTGAGCCTTTTGTGCTTTTCGGGCCTGCCTTTCCTTTTCTGTATCGGCCCATTTGACAACCAATGGCACACTAGAGCCCTAACAAATAAATCAGAAGAGATTATAATATATTCATGAAAAATAACGTGGGGTTTGAGAAGGGATGTAACTGGATAATATAATGCAGACACAAGGTATCAAATAAATGCAATAGCAGAGAGTGTCTTTAGCTTTGACTGTTTATGTGTATCAGACTCATGACTAAGTAGAGCTATGGATCATGTTCATGTGTGAATTGCAGTACATTTCAATAACCACTAAGAATTTTTCTGCTATTCTAACTCATTTCTGGCAAACCTCTATTTTGTGCTTCCCATTTAGAGCCTCAATAGCTGCCACTGCTTGCTCCTTTGTTTCATATTTAAGGAATGCACAGCCAGCTGCAATAACACAGTTAATTTAACAAAAACATTAGGTATTGTAAAGTTCCAGAGTCAACCAGTGCTTCTAGCTCTAAATGGTTAGGAAAATAGGTTATTCACCAGATCTCACCTTTACTTGTTTGTTGTGAACCCCTTAAAATCTGTAAATCCTTGATATTTCCATATTTGGAAAATAAATCAGTCAATTCGGTGTCCGTTACATTTTTTGGAAGCATTCCAATAAAAAGCTTGTGTTCTGGAGATCATAGCAAGTACAAGCATGAGTGCAATAAAATCAATGGCAAAAAGAACAGTTCTATGTAAAGGGCAATCATACCTAGTCTCTCCAACTCTCCATCAGCATATTTTACTTGTAAAGGACTTGATGCCTGAATTGATGAAAGAAAACGAAGATTGTCATCAGATAAAAGAAAGAAGCAACTGGGAATGTTTGGCAGCTATTCATGAACAAGGTGTCACAACAGTAGCTATTAACACTATAGAAAAAAAATGTCACGTAAATGTGCCTTGCTGGCTCCCAAAGTCAGTGATTACCAACTACCACACTCATATGCACTCCAACTTTTTTCCAACATTAGGACAAAGTCCTAACTTCCAAGACTTTATAGTTTGTTTCTATCATCATCCATGTTTCACGTCTCAACATTACTCATCTGATTGGGAGTGGGATTAGATGTTCAGTCTTATTCTGTGATTAACTGGGTGAAGACACCTGAACTGTGAAAGTAACATCAACCTACATAATTTTTTAAAAGTTTCCAAAACTAGTGAAATCATGAAGCTTTTTCATTCCGAAGAAAGAATTTGGTCCACCAGAGTATGCACCAGAATTAGTTTGAGATTTTGTCCCTATCTCAAAAGTTCTATTCAAATCCTAATCATAACACTCAGTCCATATTGTTTGGTCAGTTGGGAGTTGGGACCTCAGTTAGGTATGCTACAAAACTGAAGCTACAATCAGTTCATTTCCATACAGGATGGGTACAAAAGTGTGATGGCCAGATTGGTGATCTAACTTTTGTTAGGCGTGCCACTATGAGAGTAAGATAGACCATCATGCAGCTGTTGACATGTTAAATTTCCTATAGATCCAACTTTATTGCTGTCAAAGACCAAGCACACCCACTACTTGTTCGTAGTGGTGTGGCTCGAAGTTTAGCCCTGCCTGAGGGTAAGTGTAATGTTTTTGTTTTCCAACCGAATATACATCCTTGAATCAGATTACTCGTTAAATATGCTAGCCATGAAACAAAACGTACAGAAACTAATACATGCATATCAGCAGCCTTGCAGCAGAACTGTGGAGAATAATGATGTTACTTATTGACTGAAAAATAAGGATAATCCATGTCCAGTGATTTTTAGACCACCCACCACAGATATTTAGCATGACCATTCCAAATTCTAGACCCCCTACCCAAGTCAAATTTCACCAGTGCCCCGCACTCCCACTACAGATTTCATTTTGGTCCCACCAAACAGCCAAATACATGCACAAGCTTCCAATGCTGTTCCTTGGCAACCAGATTATGGAATTTCAAAATCACATGTAATTTTCACCCCATAAACACGGGATCAGCTTGCAACAATTCAACTAAGGAAAACAGCATGAATTCAACTTTAGCATTGTAACATATTCCAACGATCACGTACCCCAGGAAGTGTGTGCTTATTGTGGTAAGCGTTCACTGCCTTGTCAGCCTCTTCCCTCGAGGGGCATATGAGGAAGCAGCACCCTGCATTAAGTTCATGACATCCAAAATTAGCATCAACCTGAGAGGCAGACAGATATAGCGAAGAAATAGAAAAAAAAAGAAGAAGAAAGGCTATCAGGTGGCATGGGGCTACAGAGACAAAGAGAAAAGCACAAGCGGAGCAAATCTGGCTTGTCAATGTCCCAAATAAGAAGGATGCAGCATATGCCTTCTAATTTTGCAGCGATGTCTGCTCCACCCAAGTTTCCATTTGTAGCACGATCTCTAGGGTCTATGAAGCATTGAAAAGTGACTACTCTACACAATGCTAACATAAAGAAGTGAAAATTCACCGAATCGGGTAAAAACCCAAACTATCATCATATTTCTAGTTCGCTCAAATTAGAATAAATCATTGAACAACGTAATAACTTAGTTATCTCGCATAATATAAAAAAATGCATGACCATCTTGCATTTCTGAAGTCCGAGCAAAGCTCAAAATAGCCAAACAGAAGTCCGAACAAAGCTCGTCTTATGATATTCTGAAGCCCGATCCAAACTAAGTTCCATGCTCCAAAGCTCGAGTAAGAAGTGCCAAAATTACTGGTGGTAAGAGAAAATAAGTGGCCTGATTTGTACTCGTAGAAAGCACATTTACGGCACAGCATTGCTCCCTAAACAAATTCAAGCTACGCACCCAAAGAAAAAAAAACGCCGATAAACGTTCCGATAAAACCGCATTTTGAAAAACAAAGCAGAAAGGTGAAATTCGAAACGGCGTTGGACAAATTCGACTGATGAAACGCAATTCAGACCAATACCACTCAAAATTCAAGCTAAGAGCCCCACCAACGCCCCCCACCAACCAGATTAATTCGGCGCGAGATCTCGCTCCAGCAATGGAGCATATCAAGGCTAAAATCAAGAAGCACACGAAAATCCAGCCAAAAACGCTCGAATTCATTCCTCCGACGACATTGCGCGGAACAATCGCCACAGAAGCACGCGCGGAAGAAGCAAAGCAAAGGGGGGGGGGGGGGGGGGGAACAAACAGCCGCGGAGCTCGAATTCCCCGCAGGCATTGCCCCCCAAATCGAGCCCCGGGGCACGAGCAAGCGCCCGCGAGCCCAGATCCGGGGCGTACGGATCCGCACCTCGCGAGGCCTTGGTGGCCTTGTCCTTGATGACGGTGACCTCGTCGACGATGGCCACCTCCTGGAACATGGCGAGCAGCTCCGCCTCCGTCATGTGCTTCGGCACCTGCCCCACGAACAGCTTCACGCTCTCCTCCTCCGCTCCACCACCCCCACCCCCACCACCACCACCAGCGGCGGCGGTAGCGGCGGCTCCTCCCCCCGCCTCCGCCGCCGCCGTGGCCTTGTCGCCCTCCTCCGCCATTGGGGCCCGCCCGCCCGCTAGGGTTTCCGCCGGGAAGCCGAGCTGTGTGCGTGGGCGTGGGCGTCGCCGCGTGCTCGGCTGCTGCGTCTGCGTCTGCCTCCGCTCTCCGCCTCGGCGCTTGCGGTTAAGCGGTTTTCTGGTTTAGTTTTTTGTGGGTTTAGGTGGTGGTGGAGATGATGAGTTGGAGTTGGGGAGCAATTAATAATTGCTAAATGGATATGCATGCAGTTGTTTGTACTGCTCCTCTCTCTCTCTCTCTCTCTATATCTCTAAACTTTCTCTCTCTACATGATGAGAGAGAAGAAGAAGAGGGAAGGACTTGAGAAGACAAGGGAGGGAGGTTGTTGTCCTTGTGATCTTCTTCTTCTTCTGTTGTTATAACGGTTTTCTTGCAGCTTCCTTTTCTGTTTCCTTGGATTTCTTCTCTTTTTTTATTTTTTTCTTAAAAATAAATCATTGTTTCTGTTCTGCAACTGCTCATATCAGAATATCTGATGAGTAGTAAGATCTTGGTGCAGAGGTAGGTATTGTCTGAATTTTTTTAAATTTTTTATCATGACTTGTAAATATATATAGTTTGTCATACTATGATTAATCAGAGAATTATGGTTTTGCATTTCTTTTTTTTTTTTTTGGTCTTGTCTCTATCATGAGGTCACAATTAATCAATTATATGGATATGACTAGTGCTGAATTTTATTTACCATGTGTGTTAGTCTGCTATTAAGACTTCAGTATGCAAAGTATGAGGTGGCTTAAAATTTTAGTTTTTCATGGGTGATAGAAGATAATGATGGTTTGTCGTGGAATGAAGGTTAGGTTAGACAGCTAATCAACCACGCATCGTGGGCATGAGTTTGACGAGCTCAAGATAATGGAGGTTATGTCAACTCATGGACCACTTCAAATTTCAAAATTTATACACCCATTTGTGTGCTGCAACTTGTATTAAGGACTCTGAATGCAGCTGAAATTTGGGACTACAACTATGTAATCATGTCAGCAATAGAGAAAATATATACTACTCCAACTATGTAATCATGTGATAGCGATTTGCAATTTCAAAAAACGGTGACTGAGTAGTGGATCATGCAAGATAAGAAAATAAAAACAAATACAATTGTGGGTTCTTTTAAAATTAAATTTGTATATTGAACACTACTAACACAAGTTTCGGTTTTGTTGCTAGATTGGGTTCCACCATGCATGCATGCATACATAGATTGGTTTCAAATGAAAGTAAATTAAATGGCAGCCATGGATCTGGGGAATGTTGGACAGGGACATAAAAGGCTACACAAGCCAATCGGAACAGCGGAACTCTCACTGTCAATCCTTCTAAAACAGAGCTGGCATGTTTGATTGGAGCTTGCTCTTCTCAACAAGTCTGTCTCAAAATGGAATAATTGGTTTTGCTCAGGTAAATCTGTCTAAATCGGTATCTCCTAATTGCGAATCAATGCATAAACATATACAAGGATGCTATATAATAGTATACGTAGTAGTAGGAACAATCTACTCCTACTTATCACAGTTGTCGACTTGTCATTGCCAGGTTCAAATTGAATCATACTTCATCCGTTTTATATTATAAGTCGTTTTTATTTTTTCCTAGTCTTTTAAGTTTGATCAGATTTATAAAAAAATATAATAATATTTAAACAAACAAACATGTTAACCATTATCAAAATACATTCAAGGTTACATTTAAAGAAACTGGTTTGATGTTGTAGATGTCGCTAATTTGTTTGACTAATAACAAAGTCAAAACGACATGTAATATGAAATGGAGGGAGTATTACATTGATATAACTATTCAATGATTCTGTGGTTACCTATTAATCTTCCCACATGAGCAAAAAAAAAAAAGTTACTAATGCAATGATACATGATCACTTGACTGTGAAAAAAAAACTCTTATAGAAAAAGATAAAGGACAGAGATTAGGAGGCTATGCTACTTAGCTCTCGATCCGCTTTTAATGATGGGGGTGCCCCATGAAACATGATCCAGATGTGTCTGAATGATTCGGGGCACTGCTGAAACCCAAAGCTCTCCTTGGATTATGCCTCCTGATCTTTAACAAAGCTGATCACTGTTTAGTAGTATTGTCGGATTTAGCAGGCACTTAAAAAATGAACCAGAATTGTAATCTTATCCATTTATTGTATATACTTCGTTGCAATTAACGACTTACCCAGATCCCTAGCTAATGAGCATTTATATGCGGCTCCTTCAGGTTAACTTCAGCAGAATGCAATATTACTATGATTAATTGCCCCAGGTCCGAACGAGTCAAATCAAATCATCCTCTGTTGTGTGCTTTGGTAGCAATAATAAGCCAAATTGCAACTTTCTGCTTTGCGAGGGAAGAAGCCTGCAGATACAGTGACACACATTCTGCTATGCCCAGACTCCAGAATCCAGCCATCCAGGCCATTACCTTTTCAGAAAGAAAGCAGATGTCTTTACTCTTTTAATAACTGTACTATTACTCCTAACTGCAGCGCCATATAGGGCAGGCTCACTCATCTGATCGGTAATCACACAGCTGGTAGATATTGTACTCTAGTCACACGAAAAAACGAATCTAAAATTAGATATAACACACTCTATTAATAAATCTGGAGAGAGCTATATCCAAATTCATAGTACTAGAATGTATCACATCCAATACTAGATTGGTTTTTTTTATGAGATGAAGAGAGTACTGGAAAGTGTCAATCTTAGATGAGAATCTCGACCATCCTAGCTAAGCATGTTTTCTCGGTTCACCTTTCTGATTGAGCGTCGAAACTCGACCCCCTGGTTTTCACCAAGTTTCAATCAGATTTTGATAAATTTTTAGTTAAATTTAATGTTCAACTTTTGAATACTCGAAAACCACTTGAAATTGCACTCGGAATCTACTTTGTCTCATGTTGAAACCTCAAAATTCCACAGTTATTTATCTGTTTTCGTCGAAAACATGAACCCTCCTTCCTCAAGAGAAGCTGAACAAATATTGGAGTGTGTACTGAAGAGCAGGAACCCAAAGTTACCCAGAGAAAGGACGGTCAGGTGTACAAACCGACAAGCATTTATACCACATTTATTACAGATGGAGGGAGAGATGGAGGCTTCCACATTTTAGTTAAAATTGAAGATGATGTGACTGAAAAGTTATGTGTGATGTGATAAAAAAGGACTGAATTTTGGATCCAAACTTTAGATCTAAACACAGGCAGAGATACCAGATTGCAATTGTTAAAAGAGGGCAAAGTGTGTGCGTGTGTGTGCATTTCTAGGCTGGATTCCAGTGCAGCCACATGCGTTGTGTCTGCTGCCGCCGCGACCCATTTAGGACAGGAACAGCCAAGCCACTAGCCCGTGCTGACCTGCTAGAATTAACCAGGTGAATCAACTTAATACTGCTCTAGGGCTGTGATCTTTCCTTCGAGTTCCTAACCTCACCTCCCTCTTTCTCCACGCACACGCTTCCTAAACTATCAAACGATGTGTTTTTTTTCAAAAAGTTCCTATATAAAAATTGCTTTAAAAAATTATATTAATTTATTTTTAATTTTTTTACTAATACTTAATTAATCATATACTAATCAGTCACTCCGTTTCCGTGAGAAGGGGAGAGGTCCCAACCCCTCCTAAAGAACGCAGCCGGCTCACCAGACACCACCAATATGTCTCTGTTTGATCCTCTTTGTCAAGCCCACAGCTAAGCTAACTCACTCCTTTAATTGCTTAATTAACTCCACCTGACACTGACAGGACAATTAGGCAGCTGCTGACCGTACTCATAAATTATACTTCCTTTATCCACAAACACAAATATATTTCACGTTTAAATTTATACTCCTTTACAAAAGTGGTGGACCCCACCTACCATGATAAATTTTGTAAATAACCCTTTGAACCTATTAATACTAGAAAACAATAAAATCTAAATGGTTAGTCACATGTAAAATCATATTTAGATGGATATGATTGGCAACTTACCAGTTCGTTAAAAAAAATATTTAGATGGATATGTCTATAGTAAAAAGATGGATAACACATTCTTAAAAAATGTATTTTTATTTATTTTAAATAATATTATAATGTATTTTTTCCTGTAACAAAGCACGGCGGAATTCAGCTTGCAAGCATTTATGGATGACTACCAATCATCTGTTATGATTCCTTGTATTTATCAGTGTTGCACTGAGTACGATGTTTTCTACTAATCAGATACTACTACCTCCATATTTTAATGTATGACGTCGTTGACTTTTTATCTAACGTTTGACCATTTGTCTTATTCAAAAAATTTATACAATTAACATTTATTTTATTGTGACTCGATTCATCATCAAATGTTCTTTAAGCATGATATAAATACTTTCATATTTGCACCAAAATTTTGAATAAAACGAATTGTCAAACGTCGATCGAAAAGTTAACGGCGTCATATATTAAAATACGGAGGGAGTACTATAGTAATTTTACTCCATATTAATCTCTGAAATGCTTATAGGGGCATTTACGAATACAAAATTGCACTCATAGAAGAAACGCAATCAATGCACACACCAAACAACTCATCATGTATCGAGCTTATGATGATCAGAATTCAGAGGTATTTACACTGAAAGAGCACACAGTACATGCTCAAGGCAGTGTGAGGGGGGAAAAAAGGAGAAAAAAAAAAGGCGATCACTTCTTGACGAACTGGAGGCCGTTGGCCTGGGAGTACCTCTCCATGAATCGCATGAACCTGTCCCACTCCCGCGGCGTGCGCATGACGTACTTGGCCTCGATGAGCGCCGGCTTGCCGTTGACGAACTTGGCGCTGACGTCCACCGACTGGAGCACGCCCTCGTCGTCGATCATGTAGAAGCCGGTGATGTCGCCGAGCTCCGCCGACGAGTCGAACACCGACGGCTGGTCGAAGGTGAAGATGGCCACGCCGTTGGTGCCGTCCCGGGACTTGGTCAGCCGCACGTCCGGGATCGTCTGCTCGTCGGTGCCCTGGATGAACTGGATCGCCGGCCTCGCCGCCATCATCACCACCTGCATCGACGGCCGACTCCGGTGGAGGGACGCCGGCTTCGTGCGCCGGCACTGCAGGGAGACGCCGCCGAACGATGAATGCAGGCTTTGGCTAGGGCCGCCTGACGAACCTGAAAAATGCCAAAATGCATAGCAGTAAATAGACTGATATTTAGTAGTATTACCTTGATAGTTTCACAGGTAAATTAACATGGTGCATGGGTTATTTTGCTGTTTAACAATCAAATGCTACACCAGATATGTTTGATCATGGCTTGAGGCTTGAGCTGTTGAGCTCCTTTGGATCTTCTTGCTTAATATGGGTGATTTCAATGGGACAATCTCTGAGAAAAAAAAATGTTTCTGACTGCATTTCTCAACATCCAGGTCAGATAATGCCATTTTTTTCTGAAACGTTTCTATTAAGATACACGATGTTTATATGAGCAAAGGTGTGTTGATTATGCTACAAGTAAAATATATTGTGTATGGACCAATTTATCTTCATTTCAGTCCTCAAAAATGTAAGAAAATTCCATGTCTCAATCCTGATTTCTGTGTATCAGGTTAATTCTTTTCCAGATATCTCTGAGCCGGTAATCACTAAAACTTTATACTACGCATATGTTTTTTTCTTTCCACATAGCTTTCATTCAGAGAAGAAAAGTTCGTCAGATAAGTCAACTACTATGAATGTGAGATATAAGCCAAGTAATCTGTGTAGCTCTACGACTACAGAGTTGAGAGTACAGTCCATTTTCTGAGCTTCCCAAGGCCTGAAACCTTGAACCACAGTTTAGTGATCAAATAATATGTGGCTAACTAGCTATGTGCTCAGTAGACAGAGGTATATTACATTAAGAAAAACAACTTAGCTTTATATCATGTTAATCCAAGGAAAATTACATTCTTAGCAAAGTATAACAAGCATGATGCAACAAAACAAACATAACTTCAAACAATCAATTCTGACCTATCAAAGCAAGAACAAAGCCCAGGAATATAATAACTACTTCGAAGAAATTAAAATGCAGCTTCACAGAGAGCCATACCTGCGGGGCATCGTCGGGGCTGTGCTCGTGCCGAGATCGGCGAGGCGACGGCGAGAGCTTTCATCACAGCGGCCATCCTGCTGCCGTTTGGTGGCTCTTGGAGGAGGTGGTGGTGGATGAGCGCCAAGGAGGAAGGAAGGAGAGGAGGGGTGAAATGCAGAGGGAGGTCGGGGTTTGAGTGGTGCAGAGGGGGAGGGGAATGCAGAGAGCGATTGGGTGGTGGCGTGTCTCAAACAGAGCCATCCATCCATCCATGCTTCTGCTCATCTGGTGCCTATTCCCCTCTTATAACTACTTTTTTATACCATCCCTATAGAATTTAGTATTTGCATGTATACCCTTCTCCACATTTTTCTTAATACATTTTTAGATTTGTGACTTGCAAGGAATAGAAGAAATTACACATGGTTAGCAGCAGTTAATATATATGCATGGCTAAAAAATGATCATGAAAAAAAAAAACTGTAGCGGAATCATATATTCAATACTTGTACCATGTTCTATCGAGCATGAAACAAGAAGTATCTGGGGTCTTGAGAAAAAAAAAACATTTCACACATTAATGGCGATTTCGACCTGTGCCTATAATACATATATATAGCTTCTGTGGTGATTGAACTTACAGTTTAACCGATGATGCTGCGGCCACGGGGCTTCATCAATCCTTTATCTTGCAAAATGTCCCTGACTTGCACTGCGCCACTCCACATGTCTTGATACGCGTACAGGTTAGACATGGTCACATAATATCCACTATTTTCAGGCTCCAGACAGAGCAAATGCTTGGCAACGGATTCACACATCTTCAGTTCAGATTTCTTGCTGCAAGCACTTAACAGCGCACCCCAGATTCCATGTGCTTGTTTCGATGGTAAACTCTCCACAAACTTATGTGCTTCCTGCAGCCGACCAGCACGCCCAAGCATGTCTACAACACAGACATGGTGTTCTGGGGTTGGGATAATCCCAAAATGTTCTATCATAAGATGGTAGTACTTCAATCCTTCATCAGTAAGTCCAGAGTGACTGCAAGCTGACAACAGAGCAATAAAAGTACTTCTTGTAGCTTTCACTCCAGAATTATTCATCTTCCAGAAAATTTCAATCGATTTCAACCCAAGCCCATGGAATCCAAAAGCTGATATCATGGAATTCCAGCAAGCAATCGATTTTTCAGCAGAAGATTCAAATACTCTGATCGAAATGTCCAGTCTTCCGCACTTACTATACATATCAACAAGTGATGCTGAAATAAAAACGTTAGTTTGCAGACCAAACCTGACCACATGCCCATGAATGTTCTTTCCTTGCCTAAGATCCCCAAGTTGAGTGCAAGCACAGATAATGCCGACAATAGATATTTCATTGGGTTCAAAATCCTCCATCTTCTTGTAGAACTGCAATGCCCTCAAGCCTTCGTTATTCTGTGCAAAACCAGAGATCATGCAATTCCAGGAGCACAGATTTCTACCAACGAGACTAGAGAAAATTAACTCAGCACTTTCAGTATCTCCAAATCGGAAGTACATGGTAAGCAGGGCATTCTTTACCCTTAAATTGAATTCAATCAAGCGCTTTAGCGCCATGCAGTGGATGGACTTCCCAAGGGACTGCAGTTTCAGGTTTCCACATACTGATAAAACACTGACTAATGTAATGCTATCAGGATTTAGTGTTAACGTTGAATGCATAAACTGAAAGGCTTCTAACGCATCTCCGTAGAGTCCATTTTGTACACAGCCCACAATTGCTGTATTCCATGAAATAATATCTGACATGGGAGTTATGCTTTCCAGCAGTGAAAAGGCGGCCAGAGAGTCACCACAGCATATATACATGTGTATCAGAGAGTTAGCAGCTGAAACTCCAGTCAGAAACCCATACTTCAGGATGAAAGAGTGAACAGACTTGCCAAAGTTAAGGTCTTGTGGACAAAAACATGAAGGTATAACAGCTACCACAGTGCTCAAGGTGCAGCTTAGGCCTTCAGATAGTAGTCCTTTGAACATAGCTTTAGCCTCTTCTCCAAGTGAATCGTTTCTTGAGTAACCAGAAATCATTGTGTTCCATGAGATCAGGTCTCTCATTGGCATTGTCCTGAACAAAATGCGTGCTGTAGATGGGTCATTGCATTTCATATACAAATCAAGTAAGCTATTTCCTACAGAACACTCCTTGTAAATATGTCCTTTTTTTATTATGTATCCATGGACTTCTTTCCCTTCAGGAAGTAGGCCACGATCACCACAAGCTGAAATTATAGTCACTAAAGTGGCAACATCTGGCTGGTTCTTTGATCTCATTTCTTGGAACATACACATGGCTTCATTAACTCTATCATTCTCTACCAGCCCCTTGATCATAGCATTCCATGTTACCAAATTTTTGTTGGAAGTGCTTAGAAATACCTCCTCTGCAGCCTCTGGAAACCCAAGCTCATAATAGAATGTTATCAGGGAATTTGCCACCGAACTGGTAGTGTCTTCGTAACCGAGTTTGATCACAAAGCTATGGACAGACTCCCCAAAGGAGAACAGGTCCTTGAGATGAGAGCAAGCTGAAAGGACACAAGACAGGCTCACCTCATCTGCCTGAAAACTGGAACGGACCATTTCCTTGAAGTAATATGCTGAAATCTCAGCAAGTCCATTAAATAAGCTTCCACTTACCATAGAATTCCATGATGTAGTGTCCCTATATGGCATCCTCTGAAACACAACCTCCGAAGAGTAAAAATCCCCACACTTTGCATACATGTCCATAAGAGTATTCCAAAGGCTCAGATCGGTGTCTAGGCATCTCTTCAGTGCCATTCCATGAAAGGCAATCCCATGCTCCAAGCTCCTTGCACGGGACGCCCCCGACAGCATAATGACCATCGACGTCGAATCAAACACCCCAAGCACGTCCACCATCCACCAGAAAAGGACCACAGCATCGCCATAACGGCAGTTCAACGTCAAAGCACTGATCGCGGCATTCCACAGGATCAAGTCCGGTGCAGCGGCCTCGTCGAACACCTGCAGAGCGGAGCACACGTCGCGCACCCGGGAGTAGGCCGTGATGACGGACGTGCGCACGGGCGGATCCAGCACGGCCCCCGACTTGAAAGCCGCGCAGTGGAGGGCCGCGACGCCGTCCGCTTCCTCGCGTGACGCGCCCCTGCATGCGCCGAGCGCGCGCACGATGGAGCTGGCTCTGCGCGGCGTTTCGTCGAGCAGGTGGTGGGCATCCGCCGGTGCATGGTGAAAGCGAGCTGTGAGGTGGTGGAGGAGGAAGGGGTCGAGAGGGGAGGCGATCTGGACGAGCGCGGTTGTGGAGCGAACCGCGGTGGCGGGGTTCACGGCGGCGAGCAGTCGGGGAGTCCGGCGTAGCATCCACCGCCAGTCCGCCGCCGGCGCTAGGCGTTAGCTGCGGCAATGCGAATATGCGACCGCATCGTTGGTTTCAGGCTTCAGAAGGTTCGATTGATTGCGCGGTTCAGAAACTTCAGAACTCAGAAGCATAGGCCTCGACGGCCCAAAAGTTCGAGCCCATTCAACAAGGGTTTGGGCCCATTTGGGTTACGGCAATTTCAGCCCAGCTGGGAGCTGTTTCAAAGCCCAGCAGAAGGATTAATTTCGGTCAGTTTCAGGTTAAGCCCCTTTTGATTCAAAGGAAATTCAGGGTGTGTTTAGTTCTTTGGGGGTAAAATTTTTAAATATATGGATACACATTTGAAGTATTAAACATAGACTAGTAACAAAACAAATTATAGATTCCGCCTATAAACTGCGAGACGAATTTATTAAGCCTAATTAATCAGTCATTAGCAAATGTTTATTGTAGCATCACATTGTCAAATCATGACGTAATTAGGCTCAAAAGATTCGTCTCGCAATTTACATGCAAACTGTGCAATTGTTTTTTTTTCACATTTAATGCCCCATGTATGTGTCTAAACATTTGATGTGATGTTTTTGGCCAAAATTTTTTGGGATCTAAACAAGGTCTCATATGAATTTTAGAGAATTTCATTCCTATAGGAATTTTTTCTATATAGCCCTTTGAATCAAATGAATAAATTCTATGGAAACCTATGAAATACCTAATGCCAAGTTTTGGAGGAAAACTAACATAAGGTTCTACCTCATGGAAACTTTCCATTGAGTTTTTATCTCTTCTCTAATTTTTGCGTTTTTCCTGCGGTTCAATCAAACAGTTATTCCTGTGTTTTGCAATACTCTGTTTTACACTTACATTCATATCAAAGTCATGCATTTTCCTATTTCTACGTTTTTTCAATCATGCAATTAAAAGGGCCCTAAACTTGTTCAGTTTTCAGTTGAAAGCCCTGCCCTAGAAATTCTTAAATAGAAGTGGTCCCTTTTTCAACTCTTAAATTTGTAAAATTAGTTGAAAGCAGAGCCAATTATGTAACCATGTCAACCCAAACAGACTAATTAACCCTAGGCCCGACTAATAAAGTTCTAAGCCCAACTACACATATACAGCGATCCCAGCCTCATCAATACTGCTCAATCAAGTGCTTAGTATCTTGCCTAATGCTAGACTAGGCCATGCACCACAGTAACTAAGGGGGTGTTTGGGGGAGAGAGGCTAAAACATACTACCTTCGTCCCATATTACTGTCTTTCTGAGTTTTTGTTTATCAATGTTTGATCATTCGTCCTATTCAAAAAATTTTGGAATTATTATTTATTTTGTTTGTCAATTGCTTTATTATCAAAAGTACTTTACATATGACTTATCTTTTTTTATATTTGCACTAATTTTTCAAATAAAACGAATGGTCAAATGTTGCAAATAAAAAGTCAAAAACACCATCTATTATGGGACGGAGGGAGTAAGTCTCTCCTCGACTTATGGTTTTGAGAGTTTAGCCCCTCTCTTCTAAACACCCCCTAAGCACACTAGCTTCATTCCCCAATGATGTTGTTAATCTACTCCCTTCTCTCTTCCCCTAAAGTTTGGCAGGACAGCATCCAATCCTGACGTCCAAGACGACACGGCGCAAACAATGGAGATTCTTCCAACCATCCCTCCCATCTCTGGATGAGGAGCAGCTAGGACATTCACGTGACAAGTCTCGCTTAATAATACTAACACTCCATCCATTGGCCTCTTCTCACTACTCGAATCTTCTCTCATAGACACACACTCGCGCTCACATGCTTCTTTCACATCACCATTTTCACCATTCCAGCATCTTCAGACACCGGTCGTGCTCTTTTGTTGTTCTTGGGAACCTCTGCTCAGCTTCCCTCATACCCAAAAGTCTTGTCAAATGTTCAGTCTTGTTTTTACCTCGACATCGAGCAGTAAACTTCACTGTGCATCTGCGTTGGATGCTGAGCCGGATAGTACGTGACACTGTAACTCTATTAACAATTACCGGAGGAGTGATTTAGTTCAGATGCTTATTGGCAGATTAATCATAAGGTAAACAGTAACAGAGGCGAATGGCAAATGGACACTACACGTGAAGAGACTGGGCAGGTCAGGGCTAAGAAGACATGGTCGACTGATCCCATCTTGATCATGCTCAAACTCACGGATGTCCTTTTCCTATCATTGGATGCCCTTTTTGTGTTTGCAGCTATGCACCAGCTTCCTTTCTCACTTCACATGTTCGTGCATTGCCGTTTTATACTACTAAATATCAGCTCTGTTGATTTAAATTCAGAACATTTTGTGAGAGTTGTTGTCTGAATGTTTCTGATTCAGAGACTCAAATGGACCTCTGGAAATGTGGTAATAATCACGCATTTGAACTTATTACTTTGGGTGACAACTTTTTTTGACCTGCCAGGTTGAGAGTGGAACAGTGATATGGGAATAGGTAGAACAGTAGGACATTTTTGTTCTTTGTCATTTGTCCATGATATGTCAGGACAACAATGCACAGCTGGTCTTTCTACTGATCCTTGATTTGGTACCACCAGCTTTGCATAGCATAGCATATCTCATCCTTATCTTCAAACTTTTCTTTGATTAGTTTAACCTTAGCTCATGCAGTTATCTTGTAAACTTCTCCGAGAGAGCAAAGGAAGCTAGTAATTATTAAGAACAAATACTATTTGTTAAAATACTGTAAATTGCAAAAGAAAAACCATTTCCTTGACAAGTATGCTGGTCCAACGGCATCCTCTGATAGTCTGATTAGGAGCTTCCAATTTTTTATTAGACGGTTTCCAGAAACAACAGTCGATGTTCTTTGGTAGTAGATGCATTGTTCAGAGACCACGTGAGCTTCTCTTACCATGAATTAAACTACAAGATCACATGCCTGCAGTTTGATCATGTCTTAAAAAGTTACTAATTTCTTGGCAGAGTGGCAACGCCAGAAGCTTTACGGTAATCATGAGGTGATCATCAACCTAAAGAAACAGGAAAGAGAGAATATAGAATTTCGATGAATGGCGTTCCAGTTGCATACTGCACTTTCTGGTGAATTATTATGTTCTCTTTTAGATATTTTTTCCTTGTTCTTTATTAATTCATAAAGCCACACTTTTTTCAGGTTATGCGCAGTTCTGGAAAGAGAAGGAATAAATAATTCCCTAGCCTGTACACCGAATGGTTTAATCAGCATCAAATACTCCTAACATGAACACCAAAACAATCATAAATACCATTATTACTGCTTGAAGCAGAGTCACCGCCACTGTGACTGGCTTGTGGGCCCATCAAACCAAGAACAATTGGCTCGTGTATCAACTATCAACTGTTGATGCAGAATTGCAGAACATGAACATGAAACAAGAACAGGGAATTGGAACTGAAGTTTCAGTGAGTGAGAAGTGATAGGAACAGACTATTATCCTCTCTGATTTTATTACAGCAATGAACCAAGTAATCCCCTCATAAAACAATCACAAAACAGAAAGAAAAAAAAAACTATAGCATGTAGCCGCCCCCATCCAGAAACAATTACGTAAACTTGACAGAAAAATTTACAGGAGATCGAAAGCTAAAAAAATTTAGTGAAATGAAGCAACAATTTCTTCACAATTTTTGCTGCCAAGAATGCAAAGCCAACCGACCAACCAACGGCCAACTTTTTTTCCTGCACGACTGAACCCGAAGGCTGCAGCTGCAGCTGCTGTCGCTTGCACCACTCGCCCACTACACCAACCACATGGCCACTAGCCCCACGGCCACGGGGAGCGCCCACGCCGCCGCCACCGCCGTCGTCGTCGACGGCGGCGGCGCGCGGGACTGGGCGGCGACGGCGGGCGCGGAGCCGAACGGGGCGAGCGCGGAGTCCGGCAAGAGCGCGTCGGGGTTGGGCGGGCTCGGGCTGGAGGGGATGGTGGGCATGACGTCGGACGGCGCCTCGGCGGAGCCGTCGGAGTCGGGCCCCGGGGACGGGAGCAGCGGCATTATGTCCGGCGAGAGCGCCGGCGCCGGCGGGAGGACCGCCGCAGGCGCGGGCGCCGCGTGCCTCCCGCCGCCGTGGCCCGGCCCGGTGGGGAGCCGCGGGTACTCCGGCGCCGCGGAGATGGCCGACGTCCGCAGCGCGGCCGCGGGCGCCGCGAGGACGACGAGCACGAGTGCGAGGAGGAAGAAGGCTCGCCCGCCGCGCGCGCGGGCGCTCGCCATTGGTGGCCGCGTGCGCTGTGGGTGGTGAGGCGAGCGTGCGTGCGTGCGTGCGTGAGCGTGGGTGCGGGCGGCGAGAGCGAGGCGGATTGCTCGACGATTTGTATGGCGCGCGGCGTACTGTAGTAGCTGTAGATGCGTGTGTTTGCGTGAGATGTGAGAGCTAGTTCAGCGAGTGGAGTTTGGAGAGGTGGTGGTGGTCTCGGGTTTTGGAGTTTGGTCGGGGTGGGCCCGAGGCATGGGCCCAAGGCACATGTTGTATGGCGGCACGCTCGTACTGGGCCAGGAGTAGTAACCGCCGTATTTCTCGGCTTGGCTTGGTGTATGTAAGGTCTTTTTAATGGGCTAAATGTTTGGGCCAATGCTACGGAAAATGACCGTAATTTAGCCCATCCAAGAAAGGCCCAAAATGATTCGATAGTATATTCGACAACCCATGAAGCAGCCAGCGTGCAAAGTGGCGATGCGACTGTGTTTCTTTGCTGTGAGAGTTAACTGTAGGCTGAATTAAACTTTTTTTTTTAGATAATGGAATGAAAACATCCCGGCTTTTGCTCAAAAGAGTTACAGCCAATTAGTACAGTCTAGCACTCTCGAGGAGTGAAGTCCAAAATAAAGCAATCACACCAAATAAAAGAAGGAATGCCAAACAGGACAAGGAGAACATTATTCCAGTCTATTAGTGAATCTCCATCCATAGTTGGCATTTGGCAAAGAGTTGCATAACCATCGTCTCAAGCGTACGGCATACAACCAACAGGAACTCTCCATCCTCATCACACTTTTATAGCTGAGCCCACAGCCGGAGCCAGTATGTTGCCCTGAAAATTACCTGCATACTCCCTCCGTTTCACAACGTAAGTCATTCTAGCATTTCTCATATTCATATTGATGATAGTCATTCTAGCATTTCCCACATTCATATTGATGATAATGAATCTAGACATATATATCTATCTAGATTCATTAGCACCACTATGAATGTGAGAAATGTTAGAATGACTTACATTGTGAAACGGAGGGAGTATAGGAAACGGATAGTGATTTATCAAAAACCATATCATTCATGTTCAACCACAGAGTCCAACATAAGGCATAAGCTCCAACCAGTATCCAAAAAAAGACAACCTAGGAGAGCATGTGACCCGAGATGTGACCCCTCCGTCCAGATTCGTTGTATTATGATGGGATACATGTTGCCTTTTTTTTTGGGACGGAGGGAGTATGCGTTTGTACTGTGTTTTTTGAAAAGAGAAACAGTAAGCTCCATCCGAGGTAATATCATAAGTAAAAAGCAATCGCAAAGCCTTACGGTTGAGTGTTTTATAAATAACTCGATGCTGCTCTGGTATGTGGTCTTATGATCGAAAGTTATACAGAGTAGCAACCTTCTGTAATTTTACGTGTCGAACACCTTCTTCGTTTCTACATCTTTATGATAAAACGGCATTTTAGTGCTGCAGTGAAACACTATGAAGGCTGCCGAGAGTTTATTCAACATTTGTACAAAACTGAAACAAACACCTCCATATTTCAAAATTTAAAAGAAAAACAAACAAACACCGCCATTTCAGGACGTCAGACGTTCAGAACCAGGCTCAAAAGGGCGACACACAGCCCGTCAAGCGAAAGGACAGCTCCCCGCTGAACCACAGCAACATCTTGTCGAGGTCGAACACCAGCAGGTTCGTGTCCAGCTGCTTCAGCCCGAGCACCATCGCCGGCTCGCCGTCCACCGGCATGCCGCCGCCGGCCTCCATCTCGAGGATCCCCACGCACATCCCGCGCGGCGTCTGCACCATGTAGTTCTCGGTGAACAACCTCCAGATGCCCGTGGCGCCGGCGAGCTCCAGGTCGATCGTCGGCACGTCCCACGTCGGCGGCCGCTTCCGGAACGGGAACGCGCCGTCGTAGCACAGCTTGAAGGGCTCCACCGCCGGCACGCGCACCACCTTGGCGTAATCCGTTCCTCGTATGGCGGCGTCGAACGCCTCGGCGAACGCGCGGAACACGTCGGGCCGCATGACGGCGTACGGCGTCGTCGTGCTCAGCACGACGCCGCCGCGCCCCGTGCGGGCGTCCATGTTGAGCGCGTCGGCTGGCAGGGACGCCGTGACGTCCCGCCCGTACCAGCTCACCGTGATGCCTTTGACGGGGAGGTAGTAGCCGGGGTTTCTTGGATTCGTCAGGAGCGGGGTGTACGGGAGGCTTTCCGTGTAGTTGACGATGCCTAGACTCTCCGTCCCGATGTACACCGGCGTGTCGCCGAACGCAGCGAATCCGGGGAGGCACAGGGCGAACTTGTTGCCGAAGTTGCGCTGCGCGGCGAGCTGCGACGGCAGCGAGAGCGGCCGCCGGGAGAACCCCGCGACGCCGGTGGCGCCGGCGGGGAGCGACGCCAGCAGCCGCTCTGGCGCGCACGCGCCGACGGTGGCGAACGCCTCCTGGTACAGCAGTTTGGTGCCGTTGCTGGTGGTGTTCGCCGACATGGCGAAGCTGGTGAGATCGCCGGTGGAACACTCGCCGGTGACCGGGTTGAACGGGTGGGCGGTGCAGGCGCAGCGCGACCCCGCCTCGCGGCCGGACCAGAACCAGCCGCCGTCGACGTACCGGCAGCGACGCGGCTGCTGCTGGTTGGCCGCGCCGCACGCGCCGGATAGGCACGACACCGTGGCGTGCGTCGACGGGCACGTCGACCAGACGAGCGCGCCGGCGAGGTCGACGACGAGGGGGCCGGCATCGCCTTTCTTGATGGCGATCGTGTAGAGGGAGGTGTTGGTGTCCCTGACGAGAGGGACGATTAGGGGTAGCTTGTACGCTGCTGGCTGCTGATCACCGGTCGCCACCAAGCATGATAGCAGCAGAACCAGTGACACAGTGGCAGGAGGGATCAAAGACATCAAACACCTGATACGAGTGTAATGCATGTTGTGTAATCAGAAAATCTGATGGATTGGGAAGGTGATTGGATGGAGACAGAAATGGGCATAGTTGAATGTATTTGTACTGCTACTTCAGGAGTAGTAGTTCAATTAGTTTTTGGTCAATATTTGTAGGGTCAAGATGCCACCGATTCATCATGCATATCAAGGAGTTGACGATGGCCTTTTAAATGAATATAAGAGCGAGTACTGTACCATACACTGTTGATTAGCACCCACAGTTTGGATTTTAAGTCAGGGAACCCTGGTAAGGATCTGGCTGTATGTCTATCTGCAGTAGTACACAATTACGCATCACACGAGATCAATGGTAAGGGAAAATTGCCCGTTTGGATCGATCCAAGACAATCCGGCTCGGTTCTGGAGTCTTAGGTTCTAAACATTGGGCTGGATTATGCCCTGATGAAACCATCTCATACCCATGGTCCGAGCAAGCACAAATCAAGGGCACGTACGGTTGTCTGACATTGAACGATTATAAGAGATAGATTATATAGAGTAGGACTTTATAAATATGGAGAAACATCCTATATGACGACTTTCTCCCGTTATATAGTGCAGCAAGGGTAAGTGGCTAAGAAACCCGATTTTTACAAATTCTCACCGACTAGTTTCTCGGAATCTTGAGTTTCCCAGCCTAAAATAAGCTTTTCTGGCCTAGCAGGATGTTTGCTTTGGGGCAACAAAAGTATAAAACATGAAGGCGACTACAAAGTGAGCGCAAAAATCGAGCGATGTTTCACTACAACTAGAAAAAAATGTTTCACTACTAAATAGAAAATTTTTCAGCCTACAAAAATCGTGAAACATAGTTGAAACACCATTGAAACATTTTGTTTTCATGGATGAAACGTCAAGCTTCAACCCGCTGAAACATCACAAATATGAAAGAAATCGAAAGTAGAAATATGAAACACCATCTAAGTATCCATCGCAACACTTCGATTCAACCCCCAAAGACACATCCAAATATATTGGCTGTAACATAAAAAATCATGAAAATGTACTGGTCTAGATCTGGTTTCTTCCTCCTCTCCGATGGTGGTTGGCTCCTCCGGTCTCTATTGCAAATCCACACCAAGATGCTGCAATGCCCTTCTACTCCACTGAGGCGGGTAGCTGCTGCTGCCCAAGCCTTCGTCACCCCATCGTCGCCAACGAACATGAGCCGCGCCACTTACAGATTCATGTAGGGAGCAGTGTCTTCCTACAGGTTCCGCCCATGCCGATGTCCGCAGAATCTGGCCGGGAGCTGCACGGGAAGGATGCCCCCCCCCCCCAAATCCAACAGGGGCGCTGCTCGCAGCAGCCATGACTCGACGACACGAAGGAGACGAGCAGCGTCTCTCCGACAACCGTTGAGAACTTGCGTGGGAGAGAAATGAGAGAAGGGGTCACAGGATATGTGGAACGAATGCCCAGTATTTTCTTATCCATCGGGTGCTCGATGGGTAGTGTTTTCGAGGAAACATACGGGGTAGACTGAGTTTAACATCCATTTCCTAGTAGTACATACAGGGAAAATATGTAGTGGAAACCACATACGTAATAAAAACTTGAAAACTACTATTCGATTAAGAATTGGACGTCTAAAATTTATCCACAATAGTAAAATTAGTAAAATTTTTACTCATGATTGAGTAAAACGGTAGTTTCCACTTTCCATGATATCTCTATGCCCAGCAAAACAATTTGTAGCACTTCGATAATGAAGCATTGTCAAGACTGCCGGAAGCTTATTCAACACTGGTTCTGAACTGAAGCATACAACTCAGTCTAAGGATGCGGGAAAGCGTGGATGTTGGATTTATTAATTAGCTCGGTTCATAAGACGACAAGGAAGAAAGGGTTCTCTTCAAGTCTGGTGAGTTTGATTTATCTATTTGGTGATGACATCGGTTATCTGGCCATGGATTAGATCAAGTCAAATTTAAGATGGTAGATGAAGTTGAACATGGTCTTCGGGGAGTCTATGATGTGACAGCTAGGAAGAATTCAATTCACTTGGCAAGATGACTGTGGTGATATGAGAGAAGGTGGAGCAATGTTGCAGGTGGAGTCAGAAGGAAGAAATTACAAGGATAGCGGGAGTCTCTTGTTTACGATGAGCCTGATGGAGGCTTGTCGGGGCAGCTCGGCGTGAGCGGCGAAAAAGGATCAACTCAAGTCTTGGTACACGAAGGTTCGAGCAAGTAACAGATTCGGATTGGCGTGACATATTCGCCAAGGTGGAGTTTGTTAGAGTTTGTGTCGAATATGTGTACGTAGTCGGTTACAGTTTAGGACATGGAGTTGTACTAGGTGTAGGACTAGAGTATAAGTCGACTCTATCCTAGATTCTCTCATAAATAGAGGGACGTGCCTGTTGTAACCGTATGGCGACTTAGCATAGCGAGAGGGAGCGGCTGCCGACGTCGACCGGCCGTGAGTCGTTGTAACTCTGATACGCTGTATATGCTGGATCGGGAAGGAGCGCCCGTAATCAGTGCCCCGGAGATGTAGGCCTTGGCTGAACTCCGTTATCAAATATCGTGCCTCGGTGTCGTCATCGTGTTTGGATCTTCTACGACGTTTCTTCCGCGTTTGGTTTCCGATGTGATTTCGGGCCGGTTTTATAACAGAAACATCCAAATATATTGGCTGGAACATCAAAAAAATCATGAAAATGTATTGGTCCAGATCTGGTTTCTTCCTCCTCTTTGGTGATCGTTGGCTCCTTTGGTCTCTGTTGCAAATCCACACCAAGATGCCATAGTGCCCTTCTACTCCACCGAGACGGGTAGCTGCTGCTGCCCAAGCCCTCGTCACCCCATCGTCGCCGACAAACAGGAGGCACGCTACTTCCATATTCTTGTAGGGACCATTGTGTTCTTGCTGCTTCTGCCCATGCCAATGTCCGTAGGATCTTGCCGGGAGCTGCACGGGAAGCTAGGACGCCCCCTCCCCCACCCCCCAATCCAACAGGGGCGTTGCTCGACGACACGAAGGAGATGAGTAGTGTCTCTTAGTCCGCCGTTGAGGTCTTGCGTGGGAGAGAGACGAGAGAGAGGGGGTCACGGGATATGTGGAACAAATGCTCAATATTTTCTTATCCATCATGCGCTCGATAGGTAGCGTTTTGGACGAAATATACAGGGTAGGCTAAGTTTAATATCCATTTCCTAGTATACAAGGAAAATATGTAGTAGAAACCACATATGTAATGAAAACTTAAAACTACCTTATTGATTTAAAATTGGACGTTTAAAATTTATCCACATCACCAAAAGTAAAATCAGTAAAATTTTCGGGAATGCTACATACCGGAATCCCGTCCGGACGGGACCCTTGCTAATTCAAAGAGGAGCGATACTTGACCATGCACATCCCGAGCAGCAGCAGCAGCCTGTACAGGACACGGTGCCGCTCCAGCACGCACGCATGGCTGACATGGGCGGCGGTGCTACGGCGCCCATGCCCGCACCGTCGACGCACTACCCCATGCGCGACCGCGAGCTCCTTGCTGGCAGCGCCGGCGCCGGCGCAGGGAAGGAGGAGCCCAGCGCGGACGCAAAGACAGATGAGGAAGTAGAGCGCGAAGGTGTTGCCCTCGCCGCGTCGTTGGCGTGGAGCACGATGAGCACGTACTTGGCTAGCTCGTCGAGGCGGCGGAGGAAGCGGCCGCCCGTGACAAGCTCCGACGTGGCGTGGACGGTGGAGGATGCGGCTGTCGGCGACGAGCTCCGGCGTGGGACGTGGATGACGAAGGACACGCCCGTCGGCGACGAGCTCCGTCGTGGGATGTGGATGACGAAGGATGCGGCCACCGGTGACGAGCTCCGACGTGGCATCAATGGTGGAGGATGCGGCTGTCGGCGACGAGCTCCGGCGTGGGGCGTGGATGATGGAGGACGCGGCCGCCGGCGACGAGCTCCGACGTGGCGCGGACGGTGGAGGATGTGGCCGCCGGCGACGAGCTCCGGCGTGGGACGTGGACGGTAGGACCATCGGCGACGACGCTTTAGTACCCGGCTCCTGATATCTGGTAGGTATCGTCTGATACCTCGTAAGTATCACCTTCTACGTGATAAGAATCGCATGATATCTAATAGGTATCACCTGATACGTGGTAGAATCGCATGATACCTGATAGGTATCACTCGATACCGGTTAGGTATCAGGACCTGATACCTCGCAAATATCACCCTCTACGTGGTAAAAATCGCATGATACATGATAGGTACCATCTGATACCTCACAAGTATCACCTGATACGTGGTAGAATCGCATGATACCTGATAGATATCACCCGATACCGGCTAGGTATCAGGACCTGATACATCGCAAGCATCACCCACCACGTGATAAGAATCGCATAATACCTGATAGGTATCACCCGATATCGGCTAGGTATCAGGACCTGATACATTGCAAGCATCACCCACCACGTGGTAAGAATCGCATGATACCTCATAGGTATCATCTGATACCTCGCAAGTATCACCTGATACGTCGTAGAATCGTATGATACCTGATAAGTATCAGAATCTGATACATCGCAAGCATCACCCACCACGTGGTAAGAATCGCATGATACCTGATAGGTATCATCTGATACATCACAAGTATCACCTGATACGTGGTAGAATCGCATGATACCTGATAGGTATCACCCGATACCGGCTAGGTATCAGGACCTGATACATCGCAAGCATCACCCACTACGTGGTAAGAATCGCATGATGCCTGATAGGTATCATCTGATACCTCGCAAATATCACCTGATACGTGGCAGAAACGCATGATACCGGTTAGATATCAGGACTTGATAACCACCAGGTATCGTTTATCAAGACCGATCCCACCATGTATCAAATATGATACTTGGCCATCCGGTTATCTGGTACTTGATACCAACCGATATCACACACGATGCCTGTTATGAGGCATGGCACCCACTCGGTATCAGACATGTGTGATGCCTGTTATGAGGCATGGCACCCACTCGGTATCAGACATGTGTGATGCCTGTATCAGACGTGATACCTGATAATAGACTTGATGCTCATCCGGTATCAGATGTGATACCTACCTAGTATCAGATTTGACACCTGGTAGCTAGGTAGGCTACTACTTGCTATACTGAACTAGTTTAGCTATCACATGAAGATTTTTTGCGTATGCATGTGGACAAAATGACAAACGATGGGGTGACATGACACACCTTTTGAGACACGATGACAGACATACTAATTGAACGGAAGGAATCGTCCGGCTAAATTGCTTATAGGTCTATACCGTCCGAACGGTATACCGGTATATAGCAGCCCCCAAAATTTTTACTCATGATTGAGTAAAACGGTAGTTTCCAAGATATCACTATGCTCAGCAAAACAATTCGTAGCACTTCGATAATGAAGCACTATCAAGTCTGTCGGATTCTTATTCAACACTGGTTTCTGAACTGAAGCATACAACTCGTCGTTCAGGCCGTGACGGAGTGACTGACCACTGATCAGGTCGATCTTATAACCCGATTTGAGAAGAATATGAACAACCCGCCAAGCGAAAGGCCAGATCCCCACTGAACCACATCAGCATTTTGTCCAGATCGAACACCAGCAGGTTCCAATCCAGCTGCTTCACGCCGACCACCATCGCCGGCTCGCCGTCCACCGGCATGCCGCCGGGACCCATCTCGAGCACCCCGACGCACAACGCCGCCCCCGGCGCAAACACCAGGTAGTTGTCGTTGAACCACGACCAGGTGCCCGTGGCGCCGTCCAGCTCCAGGTGGATCGTCGGAATGTCCATGCTCGCCGGCCGCTTCAGCATCGGGAAGGCGCCGTTGTAGCACAGCTTGAAGGGTCCCACGGGCGGGTGGCGCGTGACGTTGGAGTACGTGTACTTGCTCCTCCTGATTATGGCGGTGTCGAACGCCTCCGCGAACGCGCGGAACACGTCGGGCCGCATGACCGTGTACGGCGTCGTCGTGCTCAGCACCACGCCGCCGCGGCCAGTGCGGGCGTCCAGATCGAGCGCGCCGGCGGGCAGCGACGCCGGCGTCTCGGGAACGCTCCATGACACGGAGATGCCTTTGACGGGGAGGTAGTAGCCGGGGATTCTCGGGTTCGTCAGGAGCGGGGTGTACGGGAGGATCTCCCTGTAGTCGACGAAGCCTCGGCCCTCCATCCCCAGGTACACCGGCGCGTCGCCGAACGC